>NW_007747016.1:12537-12785 GCF_000696425.1 Galeopterus variegatus | reverse complement strand
CAATAAATTTCCTTTTCTTATCAATTACCCAGTTCCAGTTATTTTGTTATAAGCAATAGAACGGACTAATACAGAAAACTGGTACCAGAGAAGTGGAGTACTGCTTATAACAAATACTGGAAAATGTGGAAGCAGCTTTGGAAGAATCTGGAGGAACAGGCTAGAAAAAGCCTAGCTGCTGGTGGGCGTTTAGAAGACAAGAAAACCACGAAAAGTTCAAAATGTTATAGAGACTGGTTACATGGTGG
>NW_007747016.1:0-7545 GCF_000696425.1 Galeopterus variegatus | reverse complement strand
GTGCTAGGAACCCTACCCCAGGTCAGGAGGGAAAGCATCCTGTTCACTCTCCTGAGCTCCTGCATGCTGCGTTTTTGGAGAAATCCAGAGCTCTCAGAGTCTCCTGAGGAGAGCTCTCCACTCCACAAGACAAGGGACTCATGTCTCAGGTAAGGGGGGATGACAACCCCAGGTGCTGCCCAGGTAAACTATGAAGAGGGTGGCAGAGGGACGCCCGAGGGTCACTGAGATCCTCGTGCACTTCGCAGGCCATATCCCAGAGCACCTTCCCTGACTGAGGCCGGAGTCCTCAGGTGCTGCTGCCTGCCACGTGAATGCTCGCACTCCCTCAATGGCCAGCTCAGGGGCCCTTGCGTCATGGTGCTTCTCTGAGGCACCCTTTGTGGGAACCGCCACACCCCTGCAGGGCAGGCGGCCTCGACTCCTCTGGCTCTACTTGCTCCCGTGAGGACTTGGTGAAGCTCACCCATGTCATCTGTGATAGGGGGGATGTGTTTTCTCTTCCCTTTCCACCTCAGGCTCATGCATGGCAGGCTAGGCAGGGCCATCCAAGCTCTAGAGCTCAGAAGGGCTGGCGGAGGACAGAAGAGTTAGGCAGCAGATTGACAGCCACGTTCTCCAGCTGCCCTTAGCAAGGACTGGCCTGACAGCCGGCCTGTCTCCTCTGTCCTATTGCTCAACAGGTTCCAAACCTGAGGCGGGAAGAGAGGAAAGTTCCGTGCTGACCCCTAAACCACACTATCTTCGTGCAGGCTGGAATTCCAAGGAAAGAAAGTACTAGTATGTGGGGAGCTCGCGTCCGTGCCAGCATCAGCATGTGGGCTCCTGACCGTGTCAGCGCTGGGCCCCATAAGTCCTGTCAAGAGGGAAGTGGCTCTTACTCTGTGGGCTACTTGCAGATAAGGACCACAGTGAGAGCCAGCATACAGGCCTCTGTGGCCCACCCTGCACCATCCCAGGTAGACACTGACTTGGCAAGGCAGGCGTGGCTGCAGTAGGTGCCAGGCCACAGGGAAGCATCCCTAGACCCTGGAAAAGCTTAGCAAGAGGAGGAGATGGGCTTTTCCGCGAAGCCTGCAGGTGGGGATTTGAACTGCAGAAGGGAAAAGTCCCAGAGTGAAGCCTCTCGTGAGCTGGGGGCAGCCTAGGCCCACTTGTCCACAAGTTGCTGGGTCTGCACTGGGTTGGGGGACTAGACTCCGAGACTCCACTGGGGGAGGTCTGTGCTCCAGGCCTGTGATCTCACGGGGGTGTTGGGCCCATGAGACTTGAGATACTGGCTGTGGCAAACAACACGACAAGAACTAAGCAGGAGTGCACAGCCTGGTGGGCAGAAGGTCACCATCAGAAGAGCACCAAGAAGAAAACTGCTACCCTGTATCCAGGCGGGGAGGACGGCTTCCAGCTCAGGTTCTAGGTTACATCTATTGTGGATACTGGGGAGTCGTGCTCAAAGGACCCCAGAGCTGAACTGAGATCACTCGTGTCTCAACGTGCCACCAAAAGCACCAATAGCAGCAACCAAATAGATCACATGAACTTTGCCAAAATTAAAAGCTTTTGTGCTGCAAATGTTTCACCACTGAGAAACAAACGAGAACACACCGCAGAAGGCAGAAAATACTTGCCGCTCACACATGTGTGAAGACATTTGCCTCCAGAATTCATAACACATGAGATCATGTCCTCAGGTCTCCCCAGAGCCGAGCCACACTCACCTGGGCGATTTCTCTGGAGTACTTCTTACACAGATCATCTACGCCCATGAAGAACGACTGAATCTCTGAGCTCGTCTGAAAGAGAAAGGAAACGACTCTGCATTTATTGCTTCTAAGAAATGGTACTGGCCACCAGGTAGAAAATTATACTTCAGGGTCTAGGATGAACCCCAGACAAACGAAATGGCCAACGGGTGGGTGGGGCAACCCCATCAGCAGGGGGCCACACGTCCTGGCTGCCTGGGCAGTCATGGCAGGAGAGGGCCGCGTGTCCTTATTTGTAAGGCGAGAAGACACATCCCTATGTAGAAGGTCTCTTGGCAGGGGCTAAAGGGTGCCCGAGGGAAGTCCCCAGGCACAGGCCACGCACAATGGGCAGCAAGCAGAAGTTTAGCCACAGGTCCTTACTGAGTTATTTAAAAAACAAGCATAAAGGACTTAGGAAAGAACAAGGGTTTAAGGAATGGCGTTTGCCTCCTCAGAGTCAGTCCCTAATGCAGACACTCCCGACTTTCTTCCAGAAGGCCTGCAACATGCCCTGCTCCCCACTCCCCTGCCCAGGACCACGCTAGACCAAGCAGCAGGGCAACAGCCGTCCTGGGCATGAACCTGGGAGGAGCTGCAGAACGCAGAACGGCATGGCATGAACCATGTGCCGGACGAGGGCACACACCAGACCAAAAATCACGGGAAGAACCTCGGGCCTCCTTCCTCCATTCTCTGGCTCAGAAGGGAGAGTGTTTGCAAGGGTCAGGATGGTCACTCGAGGCACGCACTTCCCTACCTGTGCTCCCCAAATCCCACCGAAATGGGCAGTAAAATTACAGTCAGGAGAAAATACTGAATTACTGCAGAAAATAGGAAATGGTGCCTAGAATACCCAGACCCTTTGAGGAATTTTAGAAGACAGAGCACGGACGGGCTCTGGTCAGTGCACCAGCCACAATGAGCAGGCTGGGCACAGAGGAGACAGCTCTGAAATCACTCCATGGTCACTTCAGGCCTCCAAGGGCCGAGGCCAGCCAGCACCATAGAGGTGGGCTCCTCCTAGCGAGGGGCTTGGACCCAGCAGAGGGGAGACCACACTCTGGCCAGGATGGGGGGAGTTCCTGTGCCACACCCCCCACAGATGCCAAAGTGCACAGGCACGGGCAGCGTACCACACCTGCACAGGCACGGGCAGCATACCACACAGAACAGGCCAGGAGCTCGGATTCCAGCCTGAGTCCCACTCTGCACACACTTGGCCTGTGACCCTGGCTTATCGGTCACAAGACACCTAACCCCTCTGTGCCTCAGTCTCCCCATGTGTAAAACAGGAGCAGAAACAGTGCACTCCACAACCCTCAGCCAGGCCGTGCTGAGTACCAGGTGACACAATGTGGGAACAGTGCACCACACAGGCCGGGTCCGTGCTGGGGCTCCGTGAGCACCAGTGGTCACTGTTATCTAAAGATACAAACACAGAGACGCACACAGAACAAGATACACAGATCCATGGACCACTAACAGGAGCACTGAAGAAGCTGTCACAGCTCAATCTGGCCCCTCAGCCTTCTAGGTGAGGGGGCCCCAGAATGGGACAGCAGGTAAGTGTGGAGATAGAACAGCCACAAAGTCGCCAAAATGAGCAAATGCCATCACGGTACAGACTCACGATCCTAGGAATGTCCAAGCAGAAGAACTACAAAGACGACCACGGTCACACACACAGTGGTCCGACTGCAGAAAACCAAAGATAGATAAACAGGGAGGGGCTTTTTTGTTTGTTTGTTTCAGTGGCTGGCCAGTATGGGGATGCAAACAATAGACTTCGGGGTTATCATCATCGTGTTTAACCTACTGAGCTAACTGGACAGTCTGTGATATTTTCAAAGAGCTAAATAGTATTAATTTTCAACAAAGAATTATAAACCCAGTGAAAATATGCTTCAAAAATAAAGACAAAAAAAAGGGGGATGATTTTTCAAACAAACGAAAACTAAGAGAATTTATCAGCCACAGACACAAACTTGAAGAAGTAATAGAAGGAATTCCTAGAAGGTAGGAAAAGGGACTCCTGGTGGGGAGCACAGGGACTCAGGAAGGAAGCGAGAGCAAGAGACAGGGACCTATGGGGGCCTCACTGAACATGATCTGCTGCCACAGGATAGGGCTGCAGGGTCAGTGTGCAGCAAGAGTCAACACTCAGAGCAGTACCTGGGGGAAGGCGGGAGGAAGGGAGACAACGTGAAAGCATTTCAAGGTCTGCATCGTCAGGAAACTCTAATCACACCAGATTTAAAAAGTCAAAATTGGGGCCGGCCCGGTGGAGCACTCCTACAGTGTGCTGCTTGGGAGTATGGCGGCGCTCCCGCCGAGGGTTCAGATCCCACATACAGACCGGCCGCTCACTGGCTGAGCGAGGTGCGGGCGTGACACTGAGGGTTGCGATCCGTTGCCGGTCATGAAAAAAGACAAAAAGGAAAAAAAAAAAAAAGGTCAAGATTGCCTGCTGCAATTTCTAGGATAACCATAAACTAATATTTTCTGACCTGAGAGCTAGTTATGATCCTGAAAAATTCATTGTACTATACACTTATAATCTGTGTACTTGCCAATGTGTATAAGTCCATTTTCTGTTGCTAGTTACCGAATACCTGAGATTGGGTAATTTAAAAGAAACAAAATTTATTTCTTGCAGTTTTGGAGGCTGGGAAATCCACAGTCCAAGGGGCACATCTGGTGAGGGTCGCCTTCTTGGTGGGGACTCTGTGTAGACTCCCATGGTGACGCAGGAGGTCACATGGCAAGAAAATGGCAAGAGCTCTCCAATGTGCTCACCTGCTCTCCTTACGAAGCTGCAAGTGTCCCTCCTGTGACAGTCCACTGAACCATTCACTAGAGCATGAGTCAATCCACTCATAAGAGCATGGTCCTCAGGATACAATCAGCTTTTTAAGGCCCCGCCTTTCAGATACCATAGTCGGATTTCCCACCTTAACACTGCTACAATGGGGATCAAAATTTGATGAGTTCTGAGGAGACGTTCAATTCACAGGACTATGTATTATATTTCAATAAAAATTAATAGAAATGATAACTAAAAATTACCAAGTATTTAGCAATTAATCAATATACTTCTACATAACACATGGGTCATAGGAGAAACTGAGGAGAAATTCCAAAACTGAGAGATAATGAAAATATAATGCAGCCAATTATGTATGATGCAGGCAAAGATGAACACAGCGGGAAAGTTATAACCCTATATTGTAAACATTAGAAAGGAAAGGTTGAAAATTGATGCTAAGCACCCATTTAGACAACAAATTAAATACAAAGAAAAAAAGAAATGATAAAACGAATTAATAAAATAGAAAACAAATATAAAATGGAGAAGATAACGGAGCCAAAAATTTGTATTTTGAAAATACTTATAAAAATCAATAAGCACAGCAAGACTGGCCGAGAAGAAAGAGAATCTGACACAATAACCACTATTAAAATGAAAAAGGGACATCATTACAGAACTTACAGACATTAAAATACAAGAGGATTACAAACACGTTGATGACAAAATTCCAAGAATTTAGATGAAATGTACACATTCCTAGAAAAAGACAACTTACTTAAATGGATCTGAGAAGAAGTAGAAACACTGAAAAGTACATACCTAATAAAGAAATTAAATCCCTAGTTAAAAACCTTCCCTTCAAAAACCCTTTAAGGCCCAAACAGTGTCACTCCGGAATTCTACTGAATGTTTGAAGAAATACCTCCAATTCTTACAAAAATTTTTCCTGAAAAGAGAAAGAAAATAATTCCCAACTCCATTTATGAGGCCAGAATAACCCCAAATTACCATAACTTGCAAAGGGTGTTATAAAAAAGGAAAACTACAAGTTCAGCTCTCACGTGATCACAGATCCAAAATAAGAGCTAAATACATGGATATATGCGAGCTGTGCTGCATTGCCATGAAGTTGTATTTATTCCTGGAACCTAAGGTGGGTTTAAATTTTAAAAATAAAAGCAACTCACCACATTAACGAAGTAAGATAGAAAAGTTAGATGATAATCTCAATAGCTATAGAAAAAGCATTAATAAAATTCAGCACCATTCATGATTTTAGAAAACCCTTAGCAAAAATAATTAGTGCACACACACACTTGGTGGTGAAATTCTGAAAGCTCGATGCTGATGCCAGGAAACAGTCATGGCGCGTGCTGTCGCCAGCATTTCTACCCTGCACTGTACTGGAGATTCCGGCCAATGCAGTAAAGACATAAAATGGCATAGAGATTAGAAAGGGAGACATAAATCAGTCCTTATTAAAAAATGACATGATTGTGTACGTAATATTCTAGAAGACTGTACACATAAACCAATAGAATCATCAAGCACATTTAACAAGGTTGCTAGTATAAGTTAAAGAAAACTGCACTTTAATATACTAGAAATAAACACTTAAGAGATGATATTTTTAAAAACTGCTATATTAGCTCAAGTCATCAAATTCCTAAGAATAATGATACCACTGGTGCACAAGGCCACTGAAAAGGATACTATAAAGTGTTACCAAGAGAAAGAAAGTAGAGAATATCTAAATGAATGGAGGTATGTCCTGTGTTCACAGAAGAGTCAATATCACACAGATGTCAATTTTCCCTAAATTGTTTTATTGATCAAGTGCAAAATAAAAATCCCAATAGGATTTTGTGTCACTGGAAATTAACAAATTGATTACAAAATTTACCTGGGCATGAAAAGACCAGTATAGGCCAACTGGTGTATCTGACAACCCCTATGTCTCGGGGGATCTTGTGGGGAATGTTTGTTTCTCACCCTGCTCAGTTGGTGGCTGGCAGCTCTGCCCTCTGGGCCCTCCATGTAGCATCAGCCTGCAGAGGGGAGGGAGGGTGGAGGGCTGCGCAGGAGGCTATTTTCACAGGTCAGACCTGGAAGTGGCCTTCAAGGCTCTCGCCCACATGCCATCACACGAGGGCAGGCAGGGAGACCGAGGCTAGCTGGGTGATCAGGAAGGGAGGTTTGGGGGGACATGCACCCAGGCCAGCTGTGGCCTGTCATGCTGATCAGTGGTATCACCTTCCTCCTCTCCTATATAGAAAGTCGTCCCATCTGTGGGACACCCCCAAACGCCACTGCCACTGCACCCACGGCACAGCCCAGGTTATTGGGCGACATGTGGTCCTCTTCCTCAGGTCCCAACTTTGTCAAGGACCATCTCTGGGACCTCGCCAAGACCCCATGTCTAACGGGGCACAGACGCAGGACAACTAGGAAACACTCCCAGTGACATGGGAAGAGAGTTACGGTTAGAAGAACACGGCAGTCTCCTATCCACAGAAGGAGGAGCCTACGGGCAGGCGCCGTGGGGCTCCTCCCTGCGGGATGCTGGTTAAACTGCAATTCTCCCTGCGCCCTGGGAGAGTTCTCTGGTCTGCCCACCTCCAGCCCCTGGTTCCGCCCACTGGGGGTCCTGCTAAGCGAAGGGAGGCAGCCTGCTCTGCTCATTCTTGCAGGCTTCGTCACTCGAGATTCATCCCTTCCCACGTGGGCCTTTCATCTCCTCACTGTAGCCCTTCATCTCCTCACTGTAGCCCTTCATCTCCTCACTGTAGCCTTTCCTTTCTCTCTCTGCTCGGAGGCCCATGCTAGCCTCAGCCATCCTTTCCTGTAGTTGCACAGGATTGGCACATTCGGAGGCTGGCACATCCCTCCCGCTCTGCTCTGTGCTCTCCAGAGACATCCCTCCTGGAGGGCCGGCTGCCTCCCGCATCCAGCAGGCACTGGCTTCAGTCTGCCCTGCCCTCCTGCCACCCG
>NW_007747015.1:12496-12786 GCF_000696425.1 Galeopterus variegatus | reverse complement strand
AAAGGGAGGGGAGAAGGGGGATAGTGTGAGGCTGCTTAATAGGCACAAAATTACAGATAGACAAAATAAGAAGAAAAAATAATTTCTATTAGTGCACAGTCAACTCAAGAATATATAATCAGCGATGATTTACCGTGTGTTACCAGATGACTAGAAGAGAGGAGATGAAATGTGCATATCGCAAAGTAGTGATTAAGTTATGCGATGACAGATATGCTAACCTCCCTGATTAGTTCATCATACATTGTATACATGTATTGAAATATAACTCTGTACCACATAAACTTGTA
>NW_007747015.1:11111-12275 GCF_000696425.1 Galeopterus variegatus | reverse complement strand
TTAGTTCATCATACATTGTATACATGTATTGAAATATAACTCTGTACCACATAAACTTGTACAACAATGTTTCAATAAAAATTAGTTAAATAAATAGAAATGAAAAAATCCTACTCAAAAGCAGAAAAAAAAAAAGATAGTTTTTGATCACCTTAAGACAGAAAGATAATGTGATCCAGGCAAAAGGAGGAGAATAAGGAAACAAAAAGAATTTATAATTGGTAAAGTTGGGAGAGTAAAAAGAATAAAAATGCTAGAGAGGTAGGCATGGATTTAATGGTGGCCTTGTAATCCCTATATAATAGAGCTTGGCTCTACTCAATATCTATTCACTCTTCTTTTGGTAACAGAATATCCAGTTTTTAGCTGGGCACATCACCACCTGAAATAAATACAAACATATTTTTCCAGCCTCTTTACTGTCTAAACGTGTCTTTCTGATTAAGTTCGGGGCAATGTTATATGATAAAATGAGCTGCATTATTCCTGAAATGTGTCCTTAAAGGGACAGGCTGTTCTCCCATATCTTTCTCCTCCTCCATGCTGTTGTTTGGAATGTGGTTGGGGCGATGAACCATCTCGGATCATGGAAACAAGAGTGAAACCTGAGAACAGCAAAGAAGCAACATAGAAGGACCCTGGATCCCTTGATACTAGAAGCAGTGCTACTGTTAAAATCTCAAGCTGCCTTTCCTAGACTGTTACATTAGGAATAAATTATTTTCTATTTAATATAAGTCATCCTGAGGTTGCATTTTGTTACTCACAGCTTAGCCACATACCTAGTAAAACACCATGTTAAAGATTTTTCCCTTTATCTTGTGGGCAAGCAAAAAATTTTTTTATGCATAAGTAAGACATTTGACTAAATGTCTAAACAACTGGAGAATGGATTAGAAAGGGGGCAGAAGAAGACTAAAGACAGTATTTTTCAGATGAATGAGTGATTTATATGGCACAATGATCAATACAATCTTACAAAAAATAAGAAGTGCAGACATATAATTGGAGGAAACTTCAAGAAGTGGAATTTAGAAATGTAGAAAAAGAAGGAAGTTTCAGAAAAAACTTCCCTGTGTAGTGGAGAAGGGGACAAAGAAACAAGGCTTCTTTGCTGAGGAGTCATGGAGACTGACGCAGAGAGATAAAATGAAGGGCAGGTGA
>NW_007747015.1:9238-10198 GCF_000696425.1 Galeopterus variegatus | reverse complement strand
AGGTGTACCCAATATAGTCTACTGGAATGCTAGGTGAAGACATAACTTCCATAAAATGCAATTTGTATAAAAACGAACTATGTTTATCTTTAATATAAGGTTCAGCAGTGGCACCTGTTCTTAAACATCAGAGTCATAAATTACACACCATATGTGAGATATTCTAGGGATAGGGTATCCACCCTCTACATCATATGGTTCCCTCAGTTGTTCACTTGTTTTCCATATCTTGTTACTTATTACAGTTCATGGGTATCTATTAAGGAGATTTATGTGTATGTTATATTATCTTATTTTATCTGTGCTAACTTTCCGAAGAGTACTAGTGAATTTAAAGAGTTTTATAAAATAAAGTTTACATTGATATCAATACTAATAATACTGACACAAGTAAACTGCAAGAAAATTGCTGAATTGGCAATTCTTTCACATTTAATTCAAGATTTTGTCTGCCATTTTATCAGGGAAAAACAATAATAGTTTTGGTCTAATCAATTTAAATCTATTATTGTTAAAGAAAGATGTAAAAGAAAATGAGCATATTCAATCATGTGACTCACATGTTGTAGGTCAATGATAAACAGAATGTATCTGAGGGAGAAGAGATGCAAGAAGACTGAGGACTAGCCAAGGGGCTATTTCTGGCTAGTTTTGTAGCTTCTCATTCTTTTTCTATAATCAAGTGCGTTTGTGTAAGTGGGTGTTGCCATAATCGAGAATTAAAATGAAGAGAGCAAGAATTAGAATAGGCATGGAAAAGTGGTAGATCTGAGATATATTCTCAGTATCATTCACTTCATGGTTATGCTCAAATGTTTCATTTACCATAACTAGAAGTTTCTTGGACTGTGAATATATTTTAAACTTTTACCTTGCAGTTAGTCGGTGTCTATTTGAAAGCCTTCTGTAATTTTCAATCTTAGACTATGGGCTTTTCCTGGGTTCCCCACATACTGGCCC
>NW_007747015.1:0-8469 GCF_000696425.1 Galeopterus variegatus | reverse complement strand
GGGCCGGCCCCTAGATAAATTTTTTAAATAATTATTTCCTTAATTGGACATAGATGTAGTACTTTGTAAATTCAAATATCCTAGTAAAAAAAGGCAGACATGTAGGATGGGATTTTCTTTACAAAGGCAACTATTTTCCCCAAATAGTCATGAGTAAATTATGACTATCCTTAGTTTTCTCACTATCATTTTGGCATGTAAGCAGTTAAACATTATATTATGGCCTATAATGGTCTATTACGGCCATGACATCACTCATTTTGGTTACGTCTTCTTGCCTCTTTAGATGTTGGAATTGTAAGAAGAAGAAATGGTTAAATTATGAATATTTTCTGTTTTTGTGTTTTATTGATAATTGCTATGGCTTTAGTATTTTTCCTCTCCAAAGCTCATGTTGGATCTTAATGCACAATATGATATTTGAAAGGTGGGGCCTTTAGGAGGTGAATGGATTGTGAGGACTATGACCTCATGAATGGACTAATCCATTAATGGATTAATGGGTTAACGGTTCAATGGGTTATCAGGGAGTAGACTGGGGGCTTTATAAGGAGAGGAAGAAAACACCTTCGAATGCACTCTTGCTCAGCCCTTGCCATGCATTATTCTGTGCTGCCTCGGGACTCCCACCAATAAGAAGGCCCTCACCAGATGTGCCCTTGCACTTTCCAGCCTCCAAAACTATAAGAAATAAATTTTGTCTCTTTACATATTATCCAGTTTCAGGTATTCTATTACAAGCAACAGAAAACTGACTAATACAATAATCTTGTTTGTAAAATCTATTACACAATAATTCAGAGAAATATGCAATACCAACTCATCTGTGAGTAGTCAAGATAAAATCAAATACTCTAACGATAGGTCTATTTTAAAGCAAATAAAATATCAAATGCCTCTTATTTTATAACAAACAAAAGACAATCTGATCAAGAATAAATAAATTCATAAATCACAATAAAACAAATTAATTGCAACTAGAATCTTCAGAGAACATTTGGGACCCAAAGAGCATCTGACCTATGTCATTAAGAAAAGTAGTCATCACACTTTGGTGACTTGTTGATATTCTTGCTCTCTGATTTAAATGTTTACTCAACATTGTTTTGATTATTTTTTTGTGACTATGTAATAAAGGCCTTTTAAAAAAATCATCTCTCTGTGTGTGTGTGTGTGTGTGTGTGTGTGTGTATGTTGCCAAATGAGCATTTTCCTTCCCATTGCCTGGGAAGATCATATTCAATCATTAGTATTTACATAGCACTTGCTTCCTTCGAATTCTAAGAGCAGAGGGATTCTGTTTTAAAGTCATTGGTAAGACAGTTTGTTTTTTCATGAACATACTGAAATTATGCAATGGGCAAATTAGTGAATTTTACCAAATATGTCTCAAGGATAAATATAGTAATTTTCACAGCGAATGTTTTTCATCTCTCAGGAAATCTATGTTTGTCATGAAATGACAAGTTTTTTTGGAGGGTTGGGGGAATGGAGTGGTTGTCTTTGAAAACTGATTTTGAATTTCATTAAATAACAAGGCAAACCTGAAAAATATTTTACATTTAATGGAATACTTAAGTATGATCTTTTGGTGGAATGCAAGTAGAAAAAAAAATTTAACACATCTCATGAAGAAACAGATTTTCCTTTCTTACTCCAGAGTGATCATTACAAACCATAACTTTGCAATTTTAAATTATGAAAAACATCTCATCTTGGGAAGTTCATGTGAATTTATACGAATAGACTAGTCTTGCAATGTTGTAACTGAGAATTAATGTGCTTTTATAAGATGATAACTTTACTATTTTTCTGCATAGTAATGCCAAAAATAATCAGGTTTAAAATATGACTAGAATTATAGTGTAAATTGGTGTAAAAGATTTTATATTTGTATCTTCACTGCTATATTTTTCTTAAGAATGAAATGAATAAAATGCTAGCTGAAGAAGTACCTAAGATTTTATGCCTACTAAAGGCATATAAATAATATAAAATTCAATGTATACAGATGGTCTAAATTTTTTCTAAATCTTACCTCGAGCTCTTCATGTAGACCCAGATCTTCAATCTGGTTATTAAAACCATAGAGAGGGTTAACTTTGAGAAAGCTAATATCGAATTGTATGATATTACAGGGATATGGGTTGAGAGATACTTGAAAGCAATAGTTGTAATAGAGGTCTCATAATTATTTCACTAGGAATTGTTCTTTCTGGTAGGAATTAAAAACAAAACAAAACAAAAAACAAAACAGAACCACAATAAAAAACAGCAAAAAAGCAATGTTGAAGTGTTTTGTAAATTGTTTCCCCAAGTGAAATTGAAGTGGCAAAGCTTTCATTTTTTTTTTCCTTCTCTCTGCCTTCAGCAGATTTCTTTTACTTGGTTTGAGTAATCTTTATAAGGAGGCTTTAACAATTAAAAGCTGTTTGCTTTTCTTTTAGTCCCTTTCTCCTGTTTATGTGACACCTGACTTAAAGGCACTTTATATTCTGGTCCTGTCTTTCTTTTTGCCAAAGCTATGTGGATTTCAGTGTAGTTAATTGTTTAATATTTGACGTCATGGTATAGCCAATTCATGTTTTAAGTCAATCTTCAGTTAGGAAGTCTAATTAAGACACAATCCTTAATGTAGAAGAAAGGGCAAAAGAAAGCCCTGCTTTTTTATTCTCATAAAATTACAATGTTGTCATTCAGAAGTCGTGTTTTACATGGCTCTCCTATCATATCCATGTGTAACAGAGTTTTGATTGGCAAGAAAGATTTTACAAATTGATATGATTCATTATAAGCTTTTAACCAGGGCTCTGACTGACAGCTTAACAAAACGAAAATAACACCACCTAGAGTTAAGAATAGTCACAATAATCACTTTTATACAAGACAGTATTACAACAGCTGACCACAAATCTGTTGTTACATATTTTCTCTCACTAATCTACTACCAATGTTTATGCTCAAATGTTTCCTACAAAACTGGAGCTACCCATATAAATGTAATTGATCATGATTGACAAAATTCCACAGTGGTTGTTTCAATAATTTATAAGTTAATTCATTATTATCTTCCTAGCAATGGCAGGATTTTGCGTTTGCACCTGGAGGATGTTTGAGATTTTGCATAACCTACGTTTATTTTCTGTGTATTGTAAAATGCAGGATGTTCCCTTTAATAACCTGAAATTTTAATAAGGGCCTAAGAAACAGTTGAAAAAGTGAGTGAACTTGTATTTAAATTAGGTCTTTGAGAGCTTGGAGATTCTAACTTCGTGAACTCTAATTAAATCCCTTAAGGCCACTGGGTCTGCTTTCCTAGTTCTTGATGGTGAAAATAAGGTCTTCAAAAAGAGTCGCTTGGCAGTATACAGGTGGAGGGGAAAAAAATCCTGCAACCCTTCACTATAGCATTTTATAAAGCCAGAATTCCAGAAGGAGTTCCAGACAAGAACAATAGAGACTGAAACCTGAGAACTAGTCAAGCAAGGAAAGTAGGGGAAAAAGAATTTGGAAAGAGCAGTAATTCAGGAAGAAAATCACTCATTCAGACAGCAGAGTGGACGTAAAACAAGACAAAGGAGCCGATGAGATATACTTGTGCTGGTAACAACACAGCATATCTTAGCTGGCACATTTTGCAATTAACATTTCCAGTAAGAAATGCTCAAATACAAAACTGCCATTTTTTAGTTCTGACATTATAGTGGCTTTTTCCTCAGGGCACATTTTCCATATAAATATGTAAGCATTTTTTTTCTTTCCAACTAGATTTCAGTACTCACTTGTGTGGGTGAGTTTAACTGCGATTGAGGGAGCAAAATAGGTATTGAATCTACTTAGAACCATGAGGAAATAAAAACAGGTGATCAAAATGTGGAACTCAAACTTGACTATATTCTCAGTAGCTTTACCTATTCAATGATATGGATATGAACCAAATAAACCATTGAGTGGGTGCTTCTTTATTTTGTCCATATACTAGAGGGTGAAGGTGGAGAGAGATTTTGTACTTTCTCCTTACATTTAAAATATACTCAAAAATAGTATTTATTAACATTATAAAATTCACAATTGAATCCCCTTATCTCCTTACGCACTGAATGCTCCAATCACTTCTTAAAAGAAATGGAAATATCAACCCTGTAGATAGTTTCCCCTTACTCCCAAACATTCAGTTTATATCAGACATTCAGTTTGGCTTCCAACATGTGCATCAGTCCCTCCCATGTATTCCAGCTTCATTCCTTTTCATTTTTTTTTTTTTTTGGCATTTATGCTCTTTTTACTAGTCCTTATTTCAATAGATTAAAAGAAGATAAAGATCTGCCAGTGGTGGCAAAATGCCCACAGATGTTCCTCATGCAATGGATTCCTGTGAAAGTAGATAGAAAGCTAATTGAAGAGGAGAGGCACGCTGCTTGGTTCTCATTAGTCTATTCCTGTGCTGTGGCCACGTGGACCAGTACATTCTTTTATATCTGATTGATATGTGATGCCCTCGTACCCCCCATCCTGACTAAATGTTCTACAAAGCAGGAACGATATAGGAAAACTTGGAATTTATACTTTTGTAGTTTGCTCTACTTTTTATTTCAAAAAGGCTTTTAAAGTCCTATGAATGCTATTTAGATCACTTGTATGTCTAGATGGAAATACTGATTCTTGATGCTCTGAATAAACCCCTAACCCCAAAGGGATATTGAGCTACTGGGTGCTAACTTTGTTCTTAAGTATAAGTTCCAAAAAGTTTTATTTATTTTTTGAACTCTTTACTAGGATGAAAGTGTCACAGTGCTTTTGTGGTCTGCCACTTAAGTGGCTTCATCTTTTCTTGGAGAAAGAAATGAAAGTTACAAGCAAAATATAGAGGAGGTTTTAGTTTGTTCTCTGATCAAAAGGGTCATTTATTGATCTGGTGCTTAAAAGGAAAAGATCTGTTTAGGGGAAAGTCATTGTACTATCTAGAGTTTGAAATCTCCTCCTTTTATTATCTACCAGAGCATGATAAGTCTACATTTTTACTTCTGCAGAAGTAAAATTTATAATTAAAATATGAACTCCATCATCACTATGACCATATGATAGTTGTAGTAAACTTACAAAACTGAAAATATAACATCTATATTAATTGAAATGCTGATAATTTCTGATTAACCTTAAATAGAGATGATTTCTTCTAAATAATAGTTTTACACTAAATATTTTTGTTGTTTCCTCTCTTACTTGAAAGAGAAAATGAAAAGGACCTGTACTTTGAAACTAAATATCACCCATTTTCTTATCTCCCTCCTCACATTCCAGACAGCAAAAAAGTAGCTTGAATATGCTACAGAAGGGTGGTTCAGTGACTGTGAGAGCAAAGTGGAAACAGAAATTGCAGCCTTAGTTCAACTATAGACTCAATATGAGAATTCGAACAAGTTAGTAAATCCTTCCTACATTTGTTTCCCTCTTGGAAACTTCTAAGAAGGGCAATAAGGGATCAAAGTTTAATGTGTATTGATTAACTAAGGTACATTTTACAGAAAAGATATTTGACTCCTTCTTAGTATATACCTAAAGGTTTTTGGGTGGATGTACAATATATTTATATAGATAAAGATATATCTATCTCTATATATTTGTGTGTTTAGGAATTATTGTTGTAAATTATGTACTCCTATATGTCACAGAAACATTGAGTAAATACATGCAATTGTGCTGATATGGCTTCCCCAAACTTTGTTTTTTGGAATACTAGTGTTCCATAAGATATTGATAGCTATATTTTTGGGAAAAAAGTATACCTGTTGTGATAGTGTGAAGTTATTTTTCTTCCTGGAGATTCACAATATGATTTGGAAAATTAAAGTCTCTGAGAAGAAATGCGGAAAGAAAGCCAGTGCTTTCAAAACCCATTTAATCTCATTATAGTGTTTAAGGTAAAACCTTTATTAAAATTCTTCACTGTTTCAAGCATACATTTAGAAAAGAAAACTTTATACTGGAAAAAAATATGCACTTAAAAATATCACAGCCCTCCTGTTTAAATACAGCTCAATAATTTATTACTAGGGAAAAATATTCAGCCCTTTCTTATATGTCAATTACTATTGAAAAATAGGGGTAATATTTATTCATCCTATGCTTGTTGTGTTTACAACATATGGGTTGTGTGATGTATCAACTTACTGCACATTTCACTTCTGCTCTGCTATTTCAGTTGAGTGTACTTTTTAGATTCTCTATTTTGATATGATTGAATTCAATGTTATTGTTAGGTAAGTTCCATATGGGAAATCATAGATTTCAAGAGGCTGCAAAGCAATACACAAAACTAAGAATCTATGTCAGCTAATAAAATGCATGTGGCTACAAATTACAGGAAACTTAAGTACAATTGCTTAAACAAAATTTTTGTTCAGTTTTCCATGTTGCAAGAAATCCAGAGGAGGTGCTGTAGGGATACTACATGCAACAACAATACTATTAAGGATGGACCCTTTAACTTTCTGTTCCATCATTCTTGGCATGGTCATTCTTTCTTTACCTACTTGTCACTTTATGGTGGATAGATGCTGCTGAAGCTGGTGAATAAATGATAATTGCACTTCTATGCATCATGTCTGTAATATAGAGAGAAGGGTTGTGGAAGAGCCAGATACCAAGGCAGCCCTTGTCATCCTTCTTTATTATGAAAACAAAGCTTTTCCAGAACAATCCCAGCCAGAGCTGGGGCAGGTGGCATCCCCTGCTTCAAGAAAGGCTGGAAAATTTGGCAACAGTGCTATCATAATTAAGTTAGATCTATCATAGTTCATTGCCTGGCTCTAAGTATATTGCTGACTCTACACAATTGTACTTTTCTTAGCAAGGAAGAGAGAAGCAAAAATTTTCTGTATGGGCAAATTGAATTATGCCACAGAATCTCTTTTAAATATGTAGATTAATATGAAACAAGAGTAGCATCTGGAATTAAATAATGACCCAGAAGAATTTCCATGTTCAAGGTGAAGGAAATTAACCTTAGAGATTTTGCACTTTTAACAATCCCATGTAGTAATTCTTACATTGACCAAATAGCTTTGTTTGCCAGTTTCCCTAGAATATGGAGCCTGAGGCAAGGATTAAGTGCCAATGCTTTATTTCAGATGTGCAAACCTAAGGCAGGGAGAGTAAATAATAAGGGCAGTCAGGCAAGGAAAAGATGTGGAAAATAAATAAAATGCCGTGTTATATGTCTGACTACTACTTCACAACGAACCAGGATGTTGCTAGGCAGGTGTATCTACTTGGCACACAGTATATTCCTGGGCATGCCATATGGAATGATCAATGTAGGACGGTGGGAAAAAGAACTTTATCTGCTAGTTTCCTCCTGCCTTCTCTTTCCATTGGTCAAAGTTTTTCCTACAGGGAGTTAACACCCCATCACTTCCAAGTGGTGTTATCTAGTCTCTTTGTGTGCCAGCCTCTTTGCCTGGAGAGTATAGTATGCCAGATTCCATATCCTGCCGTGACACACTCCATTAAAATCTAGAAGAAGAGGGAAAGGATAAAAACTCCAGGTATGCACCTACTTTGCCTTGCTATGTGGCAACTGCCAAAGGAGAGAGGTGGACACTCACAGAGGGAATGCTTGGTTGGGCCCAGCGGCAGCAGCACAGTCCAGGATGGGGGAACCACAGGAGTCTGGAAAAGATATTCACATTTTTGTTTGATATACTGAATTTGAGAATTAGTGCTTCAGAAGTTAATTTATCTCTGGAGTGTAGAGTAACTCCAGGGCCAACATAGCCTCATGCCAAATCAAGTTGCCCAGGAATTTCTACTAAAGTCTTAAGGCACAGTGAATTCTTAAACCTACATTATAAACTATACTACTGGTGGACAGTGTGCCACACTGGTTAAGAATGAAACTTTGGTTTCACACGCAGTGGGGCTTAAATCCAGCCTGTGCTGTTGTTTATTTTTGTCACCTTGGGCAAGTCATTTTTCTACTCAGCCTCATTTATTTTTTCACGTGTAAAAGTGAAAATATTAATGATGTCTATTCTTTAGGGTTTTTGAGAGGATGGTATCTGAAAATCTGTTTAATGGACTTGGTACAAAATTGTTCCTCATATATAACTGTTCCATTCGCTTCCTTCTCCCTTCTTCCTTCTCCATTTCTAAATTTTCAGGAGTGTTACTTGTCAGCTGAACTCCTATTTCAGCAGTCCTGATGGTCACAGCGGGTTGGAGGCTTTCTGCATCTTATCTTGTTCTCTAGTCCGGATAGGCCAGTATAGGCCACAGAACTCCTGGACCAATCCCACTTTCAGAAATGCAAGCTACTGAACACATTTTACTTTCCTTGGGGAAAGGGCTCAGGTAGCATATGAGGATGTTGAAATAACTCCACACCCACCACTTTCCAGAGCAGCTTATTTAAAATCACTTGCAATCTGGGAGAATCTGTCTTGATATCTTCTTGTGAGAACCTACAGC
>NW_007747014.1:12431-12786 GCF_000696425.1 Galeopterus variegatus | reverse complement strand
TTATTTCACTTAGCACAATGTCCTTGAGGTTCACCCATTTCATAGCATGTGTCAGAATTTCGTTCCTTTTTTTTTTCTTGGTCTTTTTCCGTGTCTGGCAACGGATTGCAACCCTCAGTGTCGCCCCCGTACCGGACCGGCAGCAGCAAAGGGATCACAACCCTTGGCGCTGCTCCCTTGCCTCACTCAGCCAGTGAGCGGGAACCCGTCTGTATGTGGGATCCGAACCCTTGGTGGGAGCGCCGCCGCACTTCCCAAGCGGCGCACTACAGCAGTGTGGCACCGGGCCGGACCTTTCCTTCCTTTTTTAAGACCGACTAATATTCCATTGTATGGATATAGCACATTTTGTTTG
>NW_007747014.1:6445-7063 GCF_000696425.1 Galeopterus variegatus | reverse complement strand
AGCACAGATAAAAAGAGAGGAAAAAATAATTTATCATCCCAGTGCCATAGCTAGTCACCATTATCATTTTGGACTTTTTTATTTCCCTAGTCTCTCTTTTTTAAAAAACATTGTTTTTATGTTTGTAATTTTTATTAAAAAAAACCCACATAACACAGCATTTACCGTCTTAACCATTTTTAAGTGTACAATTCAGTAGTGTTAAGTACATGCACATTGTTGTGCAACAGATTTCTAGAGCTTTTCATCTAGCAAAACTGAAACTCTACCCATAAAATAACAACTCTCATTTCTCCCTCCCCTCAGCACCTGGAAACCACCCTTCTTTCTTTTCTGTCTCTATGAATTTGATTACTCGCAATACCTCATACAGTATTTGTCCTTCTGTGACTGGCTTATTTCACTTAACACAATGTCCTTGAGGTTCACCCATTCCGTAGCATGTGTCAGAATTTCCTTCCTTTTCTAAGACTGACTAATATTCCATTGTATGGATATAGAACATTTTGTTTGTTCATTCATCCACTGATATTCATTTGGGTTGCTTCCACCCCCCACACCCCAGCAATGGCGAATAGTGCTGTTATGAACATAGGTGTGCAAATATCTCTTTGAGAT
>NW_007747014.1:0-879 GCF_000696425.1 Galeopterus variegatus | reverse complement strand
TACCCAGCCAATAAAATTGCCTGTATGCAAATGCTCACAGGTGTTGGCTGGGATTGGCCAGATTGTGGGTGATGTCATAATTCCCTCTTTTGTAAGACTCAAACACTGACCCTCCAATAACCAGCCAATAAAATTGTTTGTATGCAAATGCTCATAGGTGTTGGCTGGGATTGGCCAGCTTGTGGGTGATGTCATAATTCCCTCCTCTGACCCAACAATGCCACCACCATTTAAAAGGCCGGCCCCTGACTGCAGTGTGTGCAGTGAGAAAAATTCACCACAAGGAGAGCACCTTCAAGACTGCTGCTGGAGCTTGGGGACAAAAGTCACTGCTGTCCTAGTTCCTGGTTCCTGAGTCCGGAAAGAGAAATGATCTTATGAAGATGGGAAAAGAAATCCAGCAAAGACCGAAGGCAAATGTCTCTTCCTACATCCACTTTTCTCTGAACTACAGAAAAAAACTCAGGAAGCAGCAGCCAAATACCTACCTCGGCTTTAAAGACCTATCTAGAAGGTGTTCCGAAAAATGGAAGTCCATCTCAATGCGTGAAAAGGCCAAATTCGAAGCCCTGGCCAAGCTTGAGAAAGCCTGCTATCAAGAAGAAATGATGAATTACGTGGGCAAGAGGAGGAAGAGAAGAAAGCGGGACCCCCAGGCACCCAGACGGCCTCCGTCGTCCTTCCTGCTCTTCTGCCAAGACCACTCTGTCAAGCTGAAGAGGAAGAACCCGAACTGGTCAGTGGTGCAGGTGGCCAAGGCGATGGAACAGATGTGGCGTACGATGACAGATGTGGAAAAGCAGCCATACGAACAGAGTGCAGCTGTCCTAAGAGCCAAGTACCGAGAGGAACGTGAGGCCTACTGTGAACAACGCAGCA
>NW_007747013.1:0-12789 GCF_000696425.1 Galeopterus variegatus | reverse complement strand
AAGGACATACGTGCAAGCCTTGTCTTCCTTTACAAGGGCAAATAGATAAGCCTAGAAACCAACACAAGGCCAAGAGCAAAAGGTGTAAGCTGTGAAGCTAATTCTCCTGGTAGTGACCAGTCATGGGTGCAGGAGGAAACAGAACTCAGCGGCCCAAGGAGGCTCAGATGGCTTGGGGAGGGGTCACTATCACAGCATGAGGCCCCTCAATTCCCACATTTCTCATCCCTGATCCCCTAGAGTGTCCTGACCTTCCCATGTCCTCCGCCCCACTGCTGGAACTCCTGCAGGGCCTGGTGAGGTCATCTGACAGATGAGGGCCTTGGGGGAGAGCTGCTGTGGCCCCGCTCTGAGCATGGCCCTCCCGCCACCGCCCACCGCTGCCCACAGCTGTACTAGAGGCTGGGACCTACCGAGCCACATCAAATGGAACCCAAGCTTTATGACATCTCCTGGAATCTTCAACCTTGAAAAGGCCCTTCACGGTCATTTCAAGCATGTTCTCTTACTAGGTTGACTTGCTTATTTCCTAAAAATTCTTTAGGCTCACACACACAAAATTATTTTGAAGATTCCTTGTTTACAGATAGTCATGACTTAGAAACAAAGAGAGAATATTATTGTCAGCATACAGAAGCAACCAGCATGTCCCAGCTGACCCGGAGTCATTTCTGACAGAGCTCTACTCCGTCAATGTCCTCCCTGCATCCTCCACGCCCATGTCAGAAGAGCCCAGCCCAACTATCACCATTGTGTCCCTAGAATCCACCTGCTCTCCCTATTCCCACAGCCACGGCCCTACTCCATTCATGGGCTACACCATGACGTACCACAGTAGCCTCCCAAGCGGTCTCCCACCTCTCCCCCTGTCTTTAATCCACCCTTCAAAGTCACTGGCTCCAGCTTCCTACCAGAAAGCCTGCTCAGATCCCACTAGGCTCAGAGTCCTCATGGCGACAGCTAAGCTTCTTGCATAACCCACAAAGGCCTTTGACCTCCATCCCAGCCTCTGCCTGGGCCACGTTCCTGCCCAGCCCCCCACCCCCCTCCTGCAGCACTGGCCTCCTGCCCCTGCACATNACGACCAGCAATGGGATCGCAACCCTCAGTGTCGCGCCCACACCGCGCTCAACCAGTGAGCAGACCGGTCTCTATATGGGAACCGAACCCTCGGCGGGAGTGCCGCTGCGCTCCCAAGCGTCGCACTCTACCGAGTGCGCCACCGGGCCGGCCCCAGTTTGCATTTTTCTAATTACTAATGAAATTGAACTTATTTTCGTGTGTTTATTGGCCATTTGGGTTTTCTCTTCAGTGAATTGCCTGTTTATACCCTGTGACCATCTTTATGTTGGTTTCATTCTTTTTCTTACTAATTTGTGGAAAGAACATTGTTCCAGTATCTATACTAACCCAAACTTTGTGGCATAAAACAACAATCATTTTATTTAACCTGTGAATTCTATGAGACAGGAATTTGGACCGGACACAGCAGGGGATCAGCTGGGAAGACTTGAATGGGTGGAATCATCTGGAGGCTCCATCACTCACATATGAGCATCAGGCTAGGATGACTCAAAAGCTAGTCTCATTTGGGACTGTTGACTGGAGCACTTACACATGGCCTCTTCATGTAGCTTAGGCTTACAAGTTGGCAGCTGAGTTCTAAGAGGGAATGTCCCAAGAACAAGTGTTCAGAGAAACCTAGGCAGAAACTGCATGGCTTTTATGACATAGCCTTGGAAGTCACACAACATCACTTATTCTGTAGTCTATTAGATGAGGCAATCACAAACTTGCTCAGTTTCAAGGGGAGAGGACATAGCCTCAACCTTCTGATGAAATTAATGTCAAGGCATTGAAGACCATTTAAAACAAAAAAAACATCTCAAACATGGTTCCTAATTCTACTGCTGAGAGAGTAAATAAGACTAGCAGCAGAGATGTAGCATTTTGTATACACATTCAAAAGATGCTTAATAGAAATTGTTGAGACATTTGCTGTATTATTTTGTGATAAATGAGTAGTAAACATATTTATCAAGTAAATAAAACACATAGAATGACCAAAAAAACCCCTACCTCAAACAATTTTAACTTTCAGAAATATGCTTTTTCCAATTTTTTGGAAGAATTCAGTCCTCCATATCTTTTATCTTTCCGTTTTGATAGAGGCATGGATATAAGAGGTATTTTATATCCTGTACTATATTAAAAAAAAAGCCCTCAACATTTTCAAAAATGAGAACTTTCTCCTCCTCTGCAGATTTCCCCATGTCAGTTGATAGGAATTCCATCCTTCCAAGTGCTCAAGTGGTGGTTGTAAATATGTCCTCAAATTCTCTGATAGTCCACCTTCAAAAGATGAAGTCTAATTCCCTTCCCCTTCAAAGTAAATGAAATTCAGTAATGGAAACAGGGCCATGATTAAGGTGTGTGGAGCCCCAGGCAAATATTTTTTGTGATATCCCATCTATATAAATAATTTAAAATGTATTGCATTTGATTTAAAATGTATTACCTTCTTAGGTATGACACATAAAGCATGAGCAACCAAAGAAAAAAATGGGCAGATTGGATTTCACCAAAATTACAAAGAACCACTAAGGAGAAAAAACAACCCACAGAATGGGAGAAAATATTTGCAAACAATAATATATCTGATATGTATCCAGAATATATGAAGAACTCTTACAATTCAACAGTAAAAAGACAAATAACCCAATTTAAAAATGGGCAAAAGATTCGAATAGACGCTTCTCCAAAGATGTATAATGGCCAATAAGCACATGAAGAGATGTCGTTAGTCATTAGGGAAACGCAAAACAAAACCACAGTGATTTATCACTTCAGATCTAGTAAGATGGCTATAATCAAAACCAAGGGTTGGCAAGAATTAGAGAAGTTGGAGTCCTCATACACTGCAGGTGAGAACATAAAATGGTGCAGCCACTTTGGAAAACAGTTTGGCAATTTCTCAAAAAGTTAAATCTAAAGTTACCATATGACCCAGCAGTTCTACTCCTAGGTATACACCCAAGAGAAATGAAAGCATATTTTCACATAAAAACTTGTATATGATATTCATAGCACATTATTCATAATAGCCAAAAAGTGGAAACAACCCAAATGTACATCAATGTGTGAATGGACAAACTAAATCTTGTATAGCCAGGCAATGGAATATAATTCAGCCATAAAAAGCAATGAAGTACTGATACATATCACAACATGGATGAACCTTGAAAATACTATGCTAAGTCAAGGAAGTCAGACACAAAAGGCCACATATTGTGACATATGTGAGGTATAATAATGTAATGATTTATCAATGAAGATTTAGAGTAATGGGTAGAGAAGAGGTATTAGTTTACGGTCCATATCAGAACACGTGATGATTCTTTGAAGTGTGCAGGCACCATCTCTTCTTGTTCAGGCCCAGAAATTATGCTTTTTGTGTTCTTCATTATCAAATATGCCATTCCTGGCTAATTTTATATATTCCATCAGGAGAAAAGGTAGTAACTCTGTTAATATGAGCAAAATGCAATGGTTCTTTGGAAACTGTATTGAAACAATATAAATATTCTTGTCTCTGTAGCTCCTTAACATTCTTGGTTACAACATTACTCATGACACATCATTCATTATGTTGCCCATGACTCTAAAAAATTATTACTGTATTTTGTTGATGATGACCACAAACACAAGTCCTACCCAGGGTATGCAGGAAATTGTGAATAATAACTTGTTTTCTAGTCATGTTAAATTTTCATTTAAAGAATTTTATGCCATAACATAGGACAACTCTTCCAACTGTTTCTTCTCTTGCACTCTTAAACCATAATCACAGCATTCCTAGACTGTGAGCTCTTTTAATATTGACCACACCCCTATCTCCCATACACCATCACCAACAGGGAACGTATGTGAAGGGCCCGTGGGTGCAGCAAGGAGAGTGATCCCATTCTTGTATGCCTCCTTTGGCATGACTTAAGACTGACATGGGAGAAAGCATTGCATCACCACATTACTCAGAAGCCAAAGAGGATACCAGTTGGAAAGGGCCCTTCGGCACCGTGCATTAATAATCTCAAAAGCACACAGAAATGATCCTGGAAGGAGAAAATTGGAACTGCCCCAGAGGACTATCAGACACAAGAAATGGAGTCTTCAGAAGGGGTGGAGTGACTACTCTGGGTGCCAGTGATGGGGCAGGTAGGGGGTTGGTATATAGAATAAAACATGTCTGTTGCCACCCTGTTGCCTTCAGGTACTGTGGACCTCCAGCAGCTCCACAGTTATAACACTGACAGGGAGGGACAACACAGGGACCCAAACACATGGCTCAAGCCCAAGAGTTGGTGGAGGACTGTCGGTAGCCCAGAGACTTGAACTCATCTTGTTTTTGACCTCAAATCAGCATGTCAGCACCATTCTGGAGATCCAATATCACACCATTCTGTGAAATGAATACTGTGTTGGCCAGCAAGTATGATCAGCTTACCAGGATGCCCTCTTGGAATTGAGGCTTGGTCACAGGGCCCTGGGATGTCCCCATATGCATAAGTTCCAGAGCTCCTTAGGCATCCAGGGATTGGAGAATGCCATGAAGGGGAAAAGCTGGGACAAGGGCTCATGCAGGTTCTGGTTTGGGCTCAGCACTGATGGCACTGATGGCCCTGGCTGGTCCCAGGTACCAGAGAGAGACATGAAATTTCCAGGAAGGTGCTCCAAAGCATGAGGCTCTTTAAGGCACAGGACCCAGGACAGGGATCTCAGTATAGGGTGTTATAAAGAGATGATTGCTATTTTACTTATGAGGATAAGTCATAAAAAAAGCTTCTGTCTAGCTCTCTCTGTCACTGGGATTGCTCACTCTGGAGGAAGTGAGCCCTCATGTTGTGAGAGCATTCAAACAGCCCTATGGAGGACCCCCATATGGAGAGGAACTAAGGTCTCCTAACAACAGCCAGCACCAAATTGTTAGCTATATGAATGAGCCACCTTGGAAGTACTTCCTCCAGCCCCAGTCAAGCCTTTGGATGACTGCAGTCCCTGTTGACAACAGGCACCTCATGAGAAACTCTAAGCCAGAAATGTGCAGCTAAGCTGATCTCAAATTCTTGACCCACAGAAAACATAATAATAAATAATTATTGCTTTAAGCCACTAAATTTTGGGGTGACTTGTTACAAAGCAGTAGATAAATAATACGTAGGACTAAAAATCTGGGAGTCACCTTTGACTCCTCTCTATTGCTCTTATATCCCACATACAATTTGCCAACAAATCATATTGGTTTTTTTTTTTTTTTTTAAGATGACTGGTAATGGGCTCTTAACCCTTGACTTCCTGTTGTCAGCACCACGCTCACCCAGTGAGCTAACCGGCCATCCCTATATGGGATCCGAACCCCTGGCCTTGGTGTTATCAGCACCACACTCTCCTGAGTGAGCCACGGGCTGGACCAAAGCATATTGGTTTTACCTTCAAAATATATCCAGAATCTGTCGACTTCCCACCACCTCCACCACTACCACTTTGGCACGAGCCTTTTAACTGCACTGCTTCTATCCTTGACTTTCCATAGTTTATTTATGCGGCTGGCCAGTACGGGGATCTGAACCCTTGACCTTATAACACCACACTCTAACCAACTGAGCTAACTGGCCAGCCCTATTTTCATACAACAGTGAGTGTTTCTGTAAAAAAGTAAGTTGGATTACGTTATTCCTCTGCTCAAAATCCTGTAATGGTTACCCATTTTTCTCAAAAAAAGCCAAAGTCCTTTAAAGCCTTTCAAGGCCCTACATGATCTGCTTTCACCATACTACCTCTCTTGACTGCATCCTCTGTAATTCTGCCCCAAATTACAGCACTCTAGCCACACTGACCTTTTTACTGTTCTTCAACTGTGCCAGGAATTGTCCTGACTTCATTTTTGCACTTGCTGTTCCTGTCTAGAATACTCTCTTTAGATCCTGCATTGCTCAATCCCTCACCCCATTGAAGTTATTGCTCAAGTGTCATCTCAATAAAGCCTACCACCTCTGTAATTTCTACCTGCACATCTGTCAAAACTTCTGATCCCAATTGGCCTCCCTACTCTATTTAATAGCACTTATACTCTAACACACTATGTAATTTACATATTACGCTTATTATTTAGTTTTTCTCCCCTTGCTAGAATGTAAGCTCTACTGAGGGCAGTGATCTTTGTGTTGTGTTCACCAATGGGTCCACAAGTACCTAAAATAGGCACATCTTAGGTGCTCAGTGAATAACCTATGCCAGTCAACACCATGCACGCCAAACTCTTAGCAACCTATTGTTCCAGCCAGAGAATTCAATATTAGCCTGACAAAGGTTTATTGTGCCTTAAGCATGGCATGAAAATAGAGTGGCTGCACCTAAAAGGGCCATACTAATACAAAGGTAAAAATCTCTGCAGCAACCTGTGCAGATTGATGGCCAGGAACAAGATAGGCCCTGTTTACCAGCACTCTGCCCAAGAAATGTGGCAGAAATTAGGAGGTGGGAGAAACTCCAAGGAAGAGTGATAATACATTTTCTTCCATTCTGGTGGAATGAGCTTCAGAGTAAATATTAGGTTGCATTATAGAAATAAACATTTATTGCATAGCTGGGTTCGTGTACTGAGAATCATACCCTGCACATTTGTATTCTTTACCAAAAAGATAACTATTCTACCCTTCTAGAAAGTGATTTCCTAAATGATGGATTCTGATCTATTTCCATTGATCAAATGCCTAATAGAAATTTCTTCCATCATTTTGCCAGAAACTTTTCTGTCCATGGGCCATTTCCTCATCTGTAAAATGATGTGCTGGGGTGGGTCTATGTTCTGTGGGTCCTAAAACGTATAGAATTGTGGGGCTCTAAAATTATGTTATAAAGTCAATATTCATTTAGGGTAAATAAAATTATGTAATGAAGAGTACAAATTAGGTAATAAAGTCAATATTTATTTTGAATGAAAAAAATCATTACAGAGTTTAAAATGCTGACAAAACCACGGACATCACAAAATCCAGAAAAATAACATTAACTGCTTGGCAACCACTATAATCCTTTTTTCCCCTACATTGTTTGGCTGCATACGCTTTGCCTCTTCTTATGACCACTTTATATTATTATTATACATATATATATATATTTTTAAAAACATGACCGGTAAGGGGATCTTAACTCTTGACTTGGTATTGTCAGCATCAGGCTCTCCGAAGTGAGCGAACCGGCCATCCCTATGTTGGGATCCCAACCCGTGGCCTTGGTGTTATCAGCACCACACTCTCCCAAGTGCACTTTATATTATTTTAATAGAGATATTAGAAAGGTAAATTAGAAAGAAAAAAATAGGTCTCTAAACATTATTGATAGTTTATAAACTTTTGTTTACCAGCTTCACAATTCCTTACTGTAAGTTCTTGCACAGGTGATGCGCCTTGCTGGGGACAAACCCTGGGGGGGTCGGGGGGGGAACTCTAGCCCTTTGATTTCCCTTAGCTTGGTCTCCACAGGGGCTGTTAGGACAGCTCGGTCAGGTCGTCGCCGCCCTTGTCCCCTCGCCCACCCACCTCACCCCCAACTCACAGGGTCGAGATAACTATAAAGAACCAAGCCCCTCCCCAAGCAAGAGGATGGGGAGGTGGTCCTGGAAGCCCGCCCGCCCCGCCAGCGGCCCCAAGACCACCAGTTGGCCTTTTTGGGTGACCTCCATGCTGGGGTCCAAGCTCCTAATGCAGGACTAGGGCTGCTATTTCCTCGCGTTCCTGGAAAATTCGCTGATCCTTCAAAAGTGCTCTGAAGCTTAAGCTGTGCTAGATTCATGGTAAATCGGCCCCTGTGAGGATGCTTTTCCATGTGTTCGCTGAATCGCTTTCCTCCATTAACATTCCATGAGAAACCTAAAACCGGAATCCCTGGCTCTGTCCCATCACACGTCGTGGAGGCTCTATTACTTGCCCCGTGTCTCGGGCGGGACCTGACCCTCTTCACTTCCTCCACTAGAGTAGTCGATGGACTACGATCTTTCCTTACTGTGGGGGAAGAAGGAGGAGACATTTTGATGCAACTGCTGCTGGTGGCCAGAGTCTTGATCGACAAGGCCATTAGCTAATGATTCCGAAGTAAGCAGCCGTTGTTTATGCACGTACAGCCAATAGAAAGGCAGGAGTGTGGG
This sequence comes from Galeopterus variegatus, assembly GCF_000696425.1. Lineage (NCBI taxonomy): Eukaryota > Metazoa > Chordata > Mammalia > Dermoptera > Cynocephalidae > Galeopterus > Galeopterus variegatus. Next base: position 4,586 of record NW_007747013.1, on the reverse strand, counting down.
CAAAGGCCAATGAGGACTGGGTTTAAGCTGGACGCGGGGGCGGGGCTTCCCACGAGGGGCGGGCGCTAGGTAAAGAGTCTGGAGCCAATCCTGGGAGAGTCAGAGCACATCCGGTGTTAGAAGAGGTGGTGGGCTCCTGAGAGGCTGGTGAAGAAGGTAAGTTTGAAGCTAGGCCTAGGGAAACCCAGAGAGAGGAGTGGAAAGGGAGTTAGTAGTCATTGTCTGAGCAAGGGTGGGATTAGCTTCCGCTTTCTGACAGATTGCGTCCTGAGAGAACTGAGCCCCGCTCGGCGGCTAAACTCCGGAAAGCTGGGCGGGGAGGGAAGCTGGGGAACCAGTGTGGCGCATGCGCAGCCGTGGTGGGGCGGGGGCGAGTCTGCGGGGTCTTTGGGGGTGTGGAAGCCCTCATTCTGCACCAGAGCACTAGTGAAGGCTCTTCCTTAGCTTTCCTTCCTCGCTTCCACTCCGCGTTCCTTCTCCTCCTCCCCCTCTGCTAAGTGTAGATAGACGCAGGGGCCGCTTGGCCCAGCCTCGATCGCTGGAATTCAGGGCACGCCCCTTCCTTCCGAGGAGAATGAAAGCGGAACCTCACCGTTTGTGGTCACGCCCGCCCCAACCAGCCGATCGCTACTCTGCTGCGGGTCCTCTGGTCAGAGTGCCTCTGGGTGAGGGCCGGTGGCCGGGACTCTGCTAGGGGCCTGGACGGGCAGGCTGCCCTGTTACGGCGGGGCGGGTGATGTCACACTCCTCTGTGACACTCGAGGCTTCTTAGTGACTTGGAAGCCAACAGCAGAGGCGGGAGGTGAGGAGACTGGGACTTGGCCTGGCTTCGCAGCCCTACAGGGCAACCTCGCTCTGGTCTGATTGGTTACCTTTGGGCAGGTGAGGTGGCCTTGCTTTGCTTGGTCCAGAGCCTTGTGGGCGTCGTTGGGCGGTTGTTTTCTTGGACCTACTTGGTGGAGCTGTGGTAATAAGTAGGCTTTGGTATTTTTGTATATTTACTATGTCAAATTGCTACACCGTGCCAGCCCGGGTTGCATTACCTATCCCGTCAACCTTTCATTGACCAAACAACAGAAAAACCTTTGAACTTGAGACTGTTCTAGCAGTAGTTAACTTGTGAATGTGTAACCCAGTAGAGCTGACTGTGCCTGAAACACAAAGACTTTAAGGTTAAAGGTTAATGGCGAATGGGCTTTTGTATTTACTTATTGATATTTATTTATGGTGATTATTAGATTTACTCTCTCTGGTGTTTTCTTATTGCTCTTTGTCTAATATTTTTTGTTCTGGCTTCAAGAATATGTTGACATTTAGATTCTCTGCCATTTTTCTCCAGTAGGGACAGTGGTTGAAACCTTGAGAAATGCAGTCTGTAATTTAGATCCAGAGTTTCCTTCTTCCATTATTCATCTTGTGGAAACATGGCTTAGTACCCTCTTTCTTCCCTTCTCTACCTTCCCCAGAATTGATCTGAAGTCTAACTCTAAAGAATAGGAAAAAGTAAAATTAATCCTGTTACTTAGTCAGCATTTCCAATTTTCCCCCCAATTATCAATATAGTTCAAGCTCTTTGTAGAAATACTGAAAAATAGAGAAAGGTGTAATAGGAATTAGCAGATGTTTTGGGGGTTGTCTTTGTTTTTGTTTTAAAGATCTCTTGACCTATGACTGGAACTGCTTAAGGAAAGCTTATTTTTCTACTGTAGGGTAGAATAGTAGAAAGATCATCAGGCTATAGAGGGCGGAAAATCCCAAATCTGGTTCTGCCTCTGCTATTTACAGCATTTTAACTTTTTGATGTTGGTCAAATTAATACTAATGTCTGTTTAGCACTTTAAGATGATTTCATACAGATTTTATTAGTGGCATTCAGTAGAGCAGGTATTAATCATCATCATCTTACAGATGAGGTGGCTGAGATGACTTTAGGTAAAATGATTTTCCCAAGGTTATGTGGTCGAAAATGGCAGGACTTCTGACTCTAAATTTGGTGCTGTTGCCAGTATTATACTGCCTTTTTGAATTTTTTTTTTTTTATCTTAAAGTGGGACTAATTTTTTCCCTTTCCTCATGGATTGATGTGAAGATCAAAGGGGATAATGATTATAAAATCACTTTGAACGTTGTAAACTTTTATATAAATGTAGTCAGTGGTGTTGTTCTAGAAGGTACTGCTGCTGGCCTGAAAAGTTTCATTTTATTTCATAAACTACCCAAGGGCATTCATCTCCTCTGGGGAAACCAGATGCTCCGTCTACTAAATTTTCTTTTGCTGCTTTGAGTTGGTTATAGAATCTGGTAGAAGTGTCTTCTACCCCACCCTGTTTTGTTCCCCCAGGGTTTGTAACCAAATTTCATGGAGGCTTTTGTAGTTTTTATACTGAGTACATCTTTATTTTCCAAAGACAGTATTCAAGACCAAGGCCTTAAAGTTTGGCTTTTAGGAATCCTTAAGTGACCCTGTGAGGTAGATTCTACTGTGAGCCAACTGGGGAATGTTGATTTGAGGTTGCAGCACCCTTGTTCTAATAAATGGGGTCGAGATTTACTCTAGGGATGGACTGTTGATTGTGCTTAGGTCTGGAGGATAGCTGAACTCTATCAGATGCAGGCTCTGCCCTCAAGGTAAGCTCCTGCACAATTAACTGGAATTTGGAACACTTGAAAAAAGAGCTTGAAGGGTGAGGGTGAAATGAGAGTTCTGTTTGTCCTTATTTATGCTTGCTCTCATTTGGGCTAAATATGGTGTTTTGGGGAGGGGTTACTGGTTTACACTGTAAGAAGATTATGTACTTAGGACATTGCGGCTTTCTTATGATTCAGTATCTGTCCAACCGTTGTAGTTATAGAGAGGGAGATTCAGTAGTGTCAAAGTTTAATACAAAAAACAATTTACGGGCCGGCCCGGTGGCGCACTGGATAGTACGCCGCTTGGGAAGCGCGGCGGCGCTCCTGCCCGAGGGTTCGGATCCCACATACGGACCGGTTCCTGCTCACTGGCTGAGCGAGGCGCGGGAGCAACGCCGAGGGTTGCGGTCCCGTTGCCGGTCCCCGGTCCGGTGCGGGGATAACACTGAGGGTTGCGATCCGTTGCCGGACACGGAAAAAGACAAAAAGACAAAAAAAAAAAACAAAACAATCTACTAGGCCGGCCCGTGGCTCACTTGGTAGAGTGCGGTGCTGATAACACCAAGGCCACGGGTTCGGATCCTATATAGGGATGGCTGGTTTGCTCGCTGGCTGAGCGTGGTGCTGACAACACCAAGTCAAGGGTTAAGATCCCCTTACCGGTCATCTTTTTTTAAAAAAAAAAAAACAATTTACTGAAGGCAGTAAGCATTTCATCTCCAGTCACTGGTTTGGTTCTGAAGAAGCCCCCTAGAGAAACGTATTCGGTATTAGTTAATCAAGGAATTTTGGTCCAAGTTAAAGGAGAGCCTGGGACATCTAGGGGGTCTGTACTCAGAACTAGTTGAAACGGAATTCCTTGGATTGTTCTGAAACTGAGCTGACCTTACTCCTAGGGTGGCAGGAAAAGCATCAAGCTAATGACCATTTACTTCATAAAATTATCTGCTGTATCAGATTATCATTTAGTGCTTATTAGGCTGTCTCAGAATGCCTTGTGGCCCTGTGGGACAGGAGGTTACAGTATAAATGTGCCAGAGGAGAGGTATGCCATTTAAACAAAAGTGGTTTTAACCAGTAATAAGATTTATCAAGCTCCTTTATAATCTTCTTAGACACCACAATGCTCCCCCCTCAATTTAATTTTATTCTCTCATTTGGGTAAATATTAAGCCTTCAGGATACAGCCAGCTGCGAGTTAACAGTTGAGTAATTTTTTAAAAATTAATTTACACGGCATATGTAAATTAAGCCTGGGATAAATGTCTTCTAAAACTAGATGTTTATGAGAGATTGGCAGGATGAATAAAAACACATGATACAACTACAGAAAAAAAATAATAAAACTAGACTTTTATTTATTTATTTATTTTGGCAGCTGGCCAGGTGGGGATTGGTGTGGGGATCTGAACCCTTACCTTGGTGTTACTACACCATGCTCTAACCAACTAAATGGCCAGCCCCTAAAACTAGACTTTTAAAAGGGAAAATAATGCATTGAGGACATGAGAGTAGTGAGTATTTATACCAGTAGTAACATTGCTTAACGCGTTGAGCTTGTGCTATGTACTTAGAATGGTATTTAATCCTCAACCCTATGAAGTAAAGAATAATATATATTACTATTTTACAAGTGGTGAAACTGAAGCACAGTGAGGTTAAGTGCCAGAAGCTTGCTGCATGTCACACAGCTGAGGAAATAATAGCCAGGGTTCAAAAGCAACAGGTAATGCTCTTAACAACTGTGCTAGGGACATGGTTATACAGTCTGAAACTATTTAATAGTAAGAATTACTGAAAAATTACAAAAATCTTGCCCACTTTTTAAAACCATATGGGACTTTTCTCTTTTAACTATCTTTTTTTTTTTTTTTTTTGTCTTTTCTTGTGACCAGTAAGGGGATCGCAACCCTTGGCTTGGTGTCACCCACACTGCGCTCAGCCAGTGAGTGCAC
>NW_007747012.1:0-12790 GCF_000696425.1 Galeopterus variegatus | reverse complement strand
GTGTCTTAAGGTCTTTCCTACATTTTATATTCCTGTAACTCAAAGGAACCTGGTTGCAGTGATTCTATAGATGCCAGTCAATTTACATATGCAGGCATTTTTAATTTAATGGGTTTTATCCTTCTGTTTTGCATAAAAAAGGAAAAAATAGTGTGATTCTAATGAGATGTAAATTCAGAAATGCTAAAATATTATGTCTTACTGGAACTTTCCTTGTTATTGATGTATGGATTTCCAGCTGATCTGCCTTTTGCTTTGATGGTTTGGTATCATTTAATTTTGATGTTTTTGGTTTTCTATTTGGGGCAGGTTTGGCAGTCAAAATATAATTAAGTAGATGCTTTTCATATGCAAATATCTATGTGATTACTACATCAGGCTATTATATTTATTCTGGAAAAAAGTATAATTTGAATCATTGGCTATAATAGCAATATTTTGAAACCTCTTTCTCTCTGAGTAAATGAGGTTTTTACTATAATGATACCCATTGATAAAGATCCTTCTGTCTTTAGATCATTTCACTTTATACTCCCTAGCCGAAGCTCTGTGTTGTAATTAATCAAAATGCAAGAGGCATTCACTGTGTGATTTTGGATCTGAACACATATGCTGGTCAACACAAAAGAAAATATTATCCTGCAGTATTTTGTGTACTATAGTGATAAACAGGGTTTGGATTAGATAAAAGGTTTAAAGAAGAAAGAGTTAAAGAGAAACAGAAATTTTTAGGGACTTGGCTTATCTTGAACTATGATTCTGCTTTTTTCTTTGATTATTTTTGTTTTTGTTTTGTTTCACTAGCAAAATGAAATCTTCATGTGTTATTGTCATTTCAAATTACAATGAAATATGTTCTTTTTTCCTGTTTAATTTATTGGTCCTCTTTCATCCTCCTGTCTCCTCTGTCCCATCATGAACAATTATTTTAAAGTGTTTGATCTGTATCCGTATATTTGCATGTGTCCTTGAAAAATGTGGTAGCGTTCTCTGTGTTTGTTTTTATTTTTTATTTATTTTTATTTTTTAATTTTTTTTAAAATTTTAACTTCTCAATATACATTGTAGTTGATTTTCATGACCCTTTATTTTATTTATTGGTAAAATTTACAAAGCTGGAGAAATGTTGAAAGATGAATATAATGAACTTAGAGTTATAATCGTTCGCATGTTTCCTCTTCTTTCTCTGTCATCCTCTCAGTCTTTCTCCCCACCCTTTCTCTCTTTCTCTATACACATTTTTTTTTTCCTTTGGCTAAAACAAGTTGCAGTCATCTTAGCTCTTCACCCTAAATATTTTAGCTTGAATCTTTTAATAATATTCATCTCTCTTTCTATATGTATTCACCTATATAAACACAATAGTATTCTCTCACTTAAAATAATATGAATTCAGTATCAGCTAATATGCAATCCATATTCAAATATCTCCAGTCACCTCCAAGAGATTTCTCATTGTTTGTTTATTTTTTTAAATCCATTATCCAAACTGTGTTCAAATTCTGCATTTGGTTATGTTTCTTTAAAGCAGAAGAATCTTCTCACCTGTTGATGTGGTTTTTTTTCAGGGTGTTGAACATTTTTTGAAGTGGTCATACCAATTGTACTATAGAATATCTCGTATTCAGAATTTGTACTTATTTCTTCACCATTTAAGTTTTTGGCTAATAATGCTACATAGATGATATTGTTTACCTTTACTGCATCACATTAGCCAGTGTAGAATGACAGGTTGCCCTCTGTTGGTGATGCTAAGTTGATGGCTTGCACATATGGAGACTGCTGGTATTCTTCCATGTAAAAGTGCATTTTCCTCTTACAATTCATAGGTTATCTGTGGGTGTTATTTTGAGATATTCTGAATATCTTCTCTCTCAAGGCCTTCACTCAAATTTTTATTTTTAGTACCCTTTGATGCTCTTTACCTTGGGAGCAGTAAAACAATGATTTTCTAATAACTGTTATTTCTTGCATTCAACTGTAAAGAAGAGTTTACATTTTCTCTGCTTCCTCCTCTTTTGATCCACTGATTTTTTTTTCTAATCCAATGTATCGAAATCCCTTGCTATTATTTTTCTTCTTGATGTTCAAATTGACCTAAATTTGACATGTGGAATCCTTTCAGGCTGGCTCTTATGTACTTTCGACATGATCCTATTATCTCTTTAAGCACTTTCTAGCTTCCTGGTTCAACAAATTGTACTTTCATGTATTTATATTGTACCTTTGCTGCCCCAGACCCATAATCAGCCACTTTTCCAAGGAGCCCTGGTTTCTTTTGGTGAGAAATGGACATAGGCACTAAGATCTGGGTGCTGGATTTGTTCATGGCTACTGGGATGTTATTGCTTCTGGGAAATTTCTGTGGATGGAACTATATTATACACATATTTTAGAAAATACGAGTTCATACCTGTAATTAAAGTTCAATACTAAGTTTTCTCTCACCACCTTTCCCTCCATGTTTGTGTCTCCTTCTTATCTAACAAAACCCTCATTTCTAACAATAGCAATTTATTTTTCATTTGTTCAATAACACAATATACAAATATAATTTCAGAATTACAACCACAATATTACCAATAACACACCAAACAAAGTTCAACATTTCTTTGCAATTTGAGTTGTTCCATTCAAGTATGAGGTATATATTCCCACCTACTTACATTCTTTGAGTCCTCTGGGTGTTTTAAAGCTTTCCTCAGATAAATGTTGGTGTGCATGTATTTGTAATTATAATATATGATTGTGATAAAGACCTCATTGTGTTTGTTACTTTTTTCAATCAGGATTATATTGACATCATTTTCAGATGTGGTCATATTGCTAGGTTTATCTAGTCCACGGTTTCTAATTCTTTTATGTTCATCCATTCCCTCTTACTTATTAGCCCTTTTCTGCAGGGGCAAACAAGGAAATTGCCACAAACTTTCTGATAGTGCATACAAGGCTGCTATCAACAAGCCAATAGTGTCCCGTTTATAAGTTTCTCCTTATAAACTGTGAGAATTTCTCTGGAATATATACTCAAAACAGGTTTGCTACATTATGGAATACAAATATCCTTAATTTGACTATCAGGTTATTCTCTAGAATTGATATTCTTATTTACACTCCCACCAGAAGTACTTGAGAAGAGCTTTGTGCCATGTTACTGTTACAGGCAGTCAGGCTTGGCTGGCCCTCTTGCACTGAACAAATGACTCAAAAGTCCAAAAGTTGGTGCAAGGATTGGAAGGCTTTTTCAGACAACCAGCATCTGAATGATGACAAGCCTAAAATCATCCTGCCTTCTGATGACTGTTCTGGGGTTTACAAGGGGAAGAGGCAGGAAAGCGAGGTAAGGGTGTTGTTCTGTAGGAAAAAGGGTGCCTGGTCATGGGATCAGTAGAAGGTCTGAGTCAGATGTCCGGGTCCCATGATGGACTGGGTGCTTTGGCATCACGGAGTCTGCAGTTGGTGGACTGGTCAACTTCAAGCCCTTGATGTTATTTCAGGGTTGGAGTTCTTATCTCCTAGGGAGAGCTCAAAGACAATAACCCCAGTTAAACATCACTGGAACATAAAAATACCTGACTTGGACCTCTAACTAATGTGGATGCAATTTTTCTTTAAGCAAGAAGGTGAATTAATAATCAGCTAGGGTGTTTTGCCTTCTTTTGTATTTCTTCTGTTTGCATCTGACATAGGAGGTAAGAAAAACAAGAAAACTTAGTTTAAATCCTTAATTGTAGGTGCACAACATCTAAAGTAAATATAAGAGGGTAAAATTGGAGGAAAACAGAAGTAAACCTTTAAGAAGGATCACTGGTGCATGATTTCATCTCAGGGCAGTTTTAGCCATACAGTCAATTTCCTTTACTAACCTCAGGAATTGACAATGATCAGTTCTCAAGTTAATGGCTAACTCTAATTTTCTTCTTGCTCTTAGTTACCCCAAAGATGGCTGTCCTCTGGCTAAGGTCACTTTCAGTACTAGCATTAATTGAAATTATCCCACTTTCTACTCTCTTTAATTTGCTAATGTGAGAGTTGTAAAGTAGTACCTCATTGTCATTTTAGCAGCTTCACTCTAGATTCCAATTAGTTTGAATATCTCTTCATATATTTGTTAGCAGTTTGGGTTTCCTCTTCTGTTACCAGGTCTTACTCATTGCTCATATTTCCGTTGTTTCCCATATTTGTCCCATGTAAAATGATTTCTTTAAAGTTTTCGCATGTAGAGCTCATGGAGTAAACACATTGGTAGTGATGGTAATGTCAATGAAAAGATATTTATTTTTTCTTTGGTTACAATGACTAATTTGATTACTAGGAAAACAATAAAGTTCATTTAATTTTTACTTATTTAAACAAATTTTTGTTAATATGTACTTGTTTTGACAAAGATGGACACAATTGTTATTTCCGACTTCATATTTAATTATTAATTAATATTTTATTAATTCTATTTTTTGCTGCCTTTAATTCAGCAAGTCTTTGTATAATTAATAAATAATCTCACCAAACAGCATTATCTTGAAAGAAAAACAGATTTCCTGAAGCTTGACTTACTGTGTTGCTACTCCAAAATATTTTTATTTAATTAAAAATACTGTTTCTAAAATTGTTAAAGTATTGATACTGCAGTAATACAACAAATCCTATATATAATGATAATTCTTTGTTAACAAGTGTTTCACAAGGATGTAGTCTATCCATTTGATGCATCCCTCAAAATAAGTGTTTAGTAGAAATCTTCCATGAATCCTGTTTTCCCAATGTCTTTCTTTTAAAAAGAATATAGTGTTTTTTCGTTGGTGAAATAAGAGAGGACAAATGACAGAAAATCACTGGTAAGACTGTATTATTAGTGTTTTTAAAAGGCCTTAATTCCTAATCAAATATGGTGAATAAACAAAGAAATCTCATAAATGCCCATCTATAAAGTGTGTTTTTTCACTACCAACCATTCCTCAGGAAAGACAAAGGCACCTTAAACATTAGTCCTTTCAAAGTCATTTATGTTAAAGAATGAACTCTCAATAACTTCACTGTTAGTAAAAAAGTGCAGTTTGGAGTAAACGAATTAGCCTACAACAATCTCAGTACTTTTTTTTTTGGTTGTTTATAAAGGTTAACTGAAGTAATTGGTAAAAATGTAAGACAAAGAAATTTAACATAGATTTGGTGATTATTACTGGAAACATGTTCTAACAAGGATGAAGTTGGGCTATGATTGTGAACACATTTTTAGAAAGTGGTTAAATGGAGATTATGGGATGAGTAGGGAGATTTCAGCTTTGGGTAAAACTTCTAGTGACAGCATCCGTGATTCTCTTTATGTTTTTTGCTCAGGGTTGCTTTGGCCATTTGGGGTCTTTTGTTGTTCCATATGAATGTTGAGATTGTTTTTTCCATTTCTGTGAAGACTATCATTGGAATTTTGATGGGGATTGCATTGAATCTGTAGATCACTGTGGGTAGTATAGACATTTTCACAATGTTAATTCTTCCAATGCAAGAGCATGTAATGTCTTTCCAATCCATGATTCAAAAAATACCTTAACTTGACAACTTACATAAAAATAATAGTGATATGATCTGGAAGACTGGGTGAGATAGCTCAAATATTTCTCCTTAGGATTAAAAAATAGCTGATGTGAAAGGTGCATTTAAAGAGTTCAAATAGAATACTTGCACAGCTAAAAGGTAATATTTTATATTAATATATTATTTTAATTATTTTACATTGTAGGTATATACGATGGGTCTTCAAAACATTTATGGAAAGTTTCACATTATCTTTTAATTCTAAATTTCCACAAACTTTTGGAATTCCCCTTGTATCATGAAAATAATGTATTAAACAGTATAAGGTGGCATTATATTTCATCCACATCGCTAAAATGTAATATATTCAAATTGACCAAAAAAAATTTCTCATTGGAAAATGAATGGGTCATATAATATTCAGGTTCCTATTATATTCAGACATATAATGTAGATGGAAATAATATGTTAATTGAAACTTAAAACTTAAACAGTTACAAATATTTATGAGTTATAAGTTTATCGAGAAGTCTCAATTCATTGGGGTAAAATCACAAAATGACTTTATCTTTTCAAATAATTCAACTATTTTTCAGGGATGCATCTTTTACATTTTACTTAGCACCATTTTAACGTGGATTCCAAAATATTCCAGTCATTTTGGGTTGTTAAATTTTAGTCCAGCCGAGTTTGAGATTTCACTCTCATATTATTTTCTAAGTTCCTTCTCTCTACTCCCCTAGTGTCAGCTTGAGTTTGAACTCTTTTGCTTAAGGTTGAAGGGGATGTGTGTGTGTGAAAGAGAGACAGAGACAAGAAGGAAACAGAAGAGAGAGATAAAAAGAGAGAGACATACACACACACAGAAGAGAAAACACAGAGACAGGAGAGAGAAAACAAATGTTTTTCTAAGTGAAAGAAGTTTAAGAAGTTCTCTCCATTATCATATCCCATATGGAATGTTGTTTGTGGTAAAGAGAATAAAAAATAAAATATTCAAATTTGAGGGCACTGCAGGGTCAAGTAAACAGAAAAATACCTGAACAGAGTGAATAATTAAAACAGTCAATTTTGCAGCTCATTTCAGGAAGAAACACCTCAATATAGATTGTGCTTATGGTACATTCTGAAGATCTAAAGAAGCAGAAATTTAAAATTTAGAAATAATTGCAGACATATAAATCTAACTCTGTGATAGGCGCTCTTCTACACATTTTACTTATTTATTATTCTAATTCTTATAAAAAGTCTTCAGGATAGATATTCTTATCTCTCGTTACTTCAGATTAGGGAACTGTGGAACGATGATATTACTGACATATAACAAGTTAAGTGAGGGAACTGAGATTCAGACTCTGATATCTGGGTGCATGCTCTTAATCACTGTGCAGTTCTGTCTGATAGTGTTCTGGAAAGGCAGTGACATGAGAATGTACCATGTAGCATGGCACAGGAAAACTGCTATAGGACACCAGATGTGGGACGAAGCCGTGAGAAGATTTCAGAACAGGACTGTTCTCTCAGGGTCACACTGCCTACCTCTTTCCTCGCAGCTCAGACATCCCTGCTTGGGCCATCGTATAGTACAGCACTGGGGCAGCTCCAACCCAGGCATCACAATCCCAGAGTATGAGGGAGTTGATGCTCCATGGGCTTAAAACTTTCACAACTGGGAGCCAATGGATATAAATTTCCTCCTTTCTTTCTCCCCAAACGTAAAGTCCTGATGCATTTTAAATAGCTTTGCAGACAATCCCAAGGAAGTGCGTAATCAGTCATCCATAAAGGTGACTAATCTAATAATGCATCCTTGGGTTGGCTCTTCTTCCCAGATTTGCTCCCTTTGTCCTTTACTCCAGTTCCCTGGGATTGAACTCCCCTAGTTAAGTTGCTCATGCATGAGCCTTTGTCGCAGGCTCTAAGGGAAACTAAGGCCTCTACAGGCATTAAATCATCTGTTTCAGGAAGTTAGCTGTGAAAGTGGGAAGAGGGATAGGACAGTAGCCCAAGGAAAATGTGTAACCCTGAGAGTTTGTTTTATAAAGAAAGAAAAGACTGAACTCTTGCTTCCTGACCATGGTTGCATAATAGAATTATTGTGGAGAGAATTTTAAAAATAATTAAGCAGTGTCCCACCTTCAGAAATTTTAATTTAATTATTCTGGAGCTGGCATCAGTGGTTTGTGAAAGTTTCTAGGCGATGGTAATATGCAGCCAGGACTGAGAAACTCTGGACTAAATCATGGTTAAATTACTAAGGGAAGGCTTCAAAAGAGAAGGTTTCGAGGGGAATATTTCAGGGTCTGTATCTTCTCAGAAAGGTGACGAGGATGGAATTCAGAGCACACAAGGAGAGACTGACTTGAGAGAGAGGAACTGTGACATGATAAGGGCCCAGGAATATGGATTTTAACACAGAAATCAGTCTTTTGCACATGTGTTTCCTGGGGATCTTGCTAAAATGCAGAACTGATTCTTTAGATCTGGAGTGGGGCCTGAGATTCTACATGTCTATCAAACTCCCAGATCACACCAATGCTACTGGTCCACAAGCCACATTTTTATTAGTGAGGATCTGGGATTTCTATTTTTTCAGGTAAGTGTGATTAAAGGCCAAAGGGGAAAAGAGGCTTAGGATATATTTAAAATAATGATTACATGATGCTTAATTAACTGCATGGAATCTAAGCTCAATAAAAAGAAAGTAAAGAGAAAAGGGAGATAATGAACAGGACATGTGCAGAGGGGTCAATGAACAGAAGGTTTTGGTACAGTTAAGACAGGATCGCAGTGATGACACTGGAACAATCAAGCTGGAAAGATAGGAAGATGTGGCTGAGAGTGGAATTTTTGCATTAATGATATGGGCTAGGAATAAATTTCAGGTGATGACAAGGGCAGGGGCTTGAACGGAGAGGGCTGAGGCAGAGTAAAGGAGATCACAGGAGATGAAGAGATCAAAGAATTATGAAGTCAGGATTTTAAATTATCCTTGAAGAAGTTGAAGGAGAGGTGGAGAGGAAATTGTGAGTTAGACAACATTGTCTTCAGTGAATGGAAGGGACTCATTCATAGACTATAACAGTGAAGGGAGAGCAGTTTAAGTTAGTTGGCATAAGCCTGAGAAGTGTAGGGTTTTTAGAAACAATACTTTAGTTTCAAAGTGGCTTTGGGTAACAGGGAGGATAAAACTCCATTATTTTTTATCCAGAAGTACTTGGGCCGTAGGCTTACAGGCCTATGGAGATATTAGTAGACAGTGACATTTCGGTACAGGAAGGATATGGAGCATATGAAGTAGTTGAGTCTAGGGGAAAGGTTGTCAATCACAGAAAAGTAGTTCTAGTATCCACAGGGTTAGGGAGAGAAAGCACTGGAAGGATTGAAGTCATGAGAGAAATTATAGATAAATATTAGGGAGATGATTCAGTAAAGGAGAGAATTCTAGAAGGGCTATTTGGGCAAAATAAAAATTACATGTGTTTGGGAAAGGAATCCCTGACTTGTTTTCTCCAAAGAATTATGTGACAGGACCAGAAATTCCTATTTCTCTAATTCTGCTGTTATTAACAACCGTAATCCATCCAGCACTAGATGATGGCATGGATAAAACAAATATCAACCAAGAAGTCATTAATTTTAGCATCTTGAAAGCTAGAAGTTTCCAAATAAAAATAAGAGCCTAAGAGAGGTGGTATAGTATGATCATTAAAGACACAATTCCTAGAACCAGGGTGCTTGGGCCCAAATCCTGGTCCTGCCATGTACTAGTTTCAAGGCCTTGAGCAAATTAGTTCATCTCTGTGTGCTTCAGGTTTTATATCTACGAAATGGGAAAAACTACAGTACATCAGTCACAAGTCTGTTGTGAGGATTCCATAATTTAATATATGTAAAGCATTAAGAAAAACGACCAGCACGTGGTAAGTGCTGTACTAGTGTCTGATGTTTTTTAATTTAAATAACTACTGCTTTTACAATGTTATTTTCATTAAAAAGCAATATTTTTATTAAAGATAACAGTAATACTAACAGCGTAATTGGGAGATAATGAGTCTTTACTATTCGTATTTTCATTTATTATTTACAACAACCCTGAAAATTGCACCTTTGTTTTTTTTAGGTAAAATAAAATAGGTTCAAGTGTGTGAGTAGAGAATGCTATGAAAAGTGATTGGGATGAAGTGAGATAATGTTTTGAACAGAAGGAACTGTAACCAAGCACTAGAAGGAGTGAACGGAGCTGTTAGTTAGAACACAATCACAATGTGAGAAGACAACCTAACAGTTGTGCGAATAAGCCACATTTCTCACTGCATGGTGGAGTCTCAGCCAATCCAGGTTAGTTGTGGAATCCTATGGGTGGCAAGGCTCTCAAGGGAAAATAAATCGAAATCAGTTTTAATTGCAAAGTTTTTTGACCTGTTATTGAGGAAGGCAGCCACAGGCATGTGAAGAGACTGGTAAAGGGTGATCTGACTGTGTTCAGTTCCTCAGAGGAAGTTTGGTTCCTCATAGCCACATTCTGCCTGGGATAGAAGCACCAGCCATGACCCAGATGGCAAGTCAATGTAGCCCATGTGCTCGGAGGAAAAGTCGACCTCCCAAGCCACTTGATTATCAGTTGGGAGAATCAGGAAGCTCAGGCTATCAAGGTTCAATTAACACGTTTCATTAATTTTCTTTGATTAGAGTTTGTTTTTGTTTCCGTTTTTGTTTGCATTAAGGAAAAGTTAGGATTTTCTAATCCAGCACCTAATAAAACTTTGTCTTTACACATTTTCTTGTCTTGCTTTTTCTGTGGCTTTCTTCATTTATCCAAGCATATAGATTGGGTTTTATTATTTATCAGGTATGATGGTTAATTTTATGTGACAATTTGACATACGCCAATTCTAGTATGCCTAAATATTTGGTTGAGCATTATTGTGGATGTGTCTGTGAGGGTGCTTCTGGATGAGATTAACATTTGAGTTGGTAGACTGAGTAAAGCAGATGGCCCTCCACAGTGTGGGTGGGCCTCATTCCATCAGCTGAAGACCTGAATAGAACGGAAGGGCCGACCCTCCCAAGAGTAAGAGGGAGTTTCTTCTGCCTGACTCCCTTGAGCTGGGGCATCAGTTTTTTCCCTTTTTTGCCTTTGAACTTGAACTGAAACATCAGCTCTTCTTGGGTTTTGAGCCTGCTCTCCTTTGGACTGGAACTATATCATCAGCACTCCTGGTTCTCAGGCCTTTGGACTCAGATTGAAACTACGCAGATTGAAACTACATCATTGGCTGTCCTGAAGATCACTGCAGTCATTAGCCAACAGCAGATGTTAGAACTTCTCAGCCTCCATAATCATACAAGTGAATCCCTTATAATAAATCTCTTTCTATATAATATGTACATACTATTGTTTCTGTTTCTCTGGAGAATCCTGGGAATGGTGTTTTACTCTTCTCTGAAGCTTTCTTTCTGACCCAAGAGGGCAGACTGAATCATTTCCTCCTTTGTGTATTTTTTTACTTTTGTCATTAGGCATCTCTCTTTCCCATGGGACTATGTTTATGTGGCCTGCCTATTCCTCAGGTTCCTCAGGACAGCCACACTCTCTCCCACTCTCCTTTCTGTCTTCAGTAGCCAGCAAAGCCCAGAACATGTTAAAAGTGCCAGAAATGCTGGTTGAGCTAAACTGGATGCTAAGGTCCCTTTAAGCCCTAGTTGAAAGGGCGCACGTGAGACCCGGGCTGACAGTTCACCAGAGAAGTTCCACTTTATTCAAGGACTGCACGTACATTTATAGGGAGCTGCGTTCTGGGTTTGGATAGCGGGTGGACGGGCGGTAGCTGATTGGACGGGGCTGGGCAGGAAGTGAGCCCTGACCTGTGACTGGTTGAGTTTTTGGCACCGGCGGGCTTTTACTGTGGAGAAGAACCTGGAAGGGCGCCATATTGCCAGGGAGTGCCTTCCCCCTCCCCCTCTGCTTGAGTGCCCACGGTGTCCTTACACTAGTGCTCTGTGATATCATGACTGAGAAGGCACTTCAAATTTACCATCTCCTGCTTCTTCTCTAAAGGCTGCTCTCCTTTAGATTGCCTTTGAATGTTGTCTGTTCTTCCCGACCCTTTTTTGTTTTGATTATTCGCCCCCCCCTCGACCACACAGGTAGAACAGTCAGAATATTATTAACCAGATGCTTTCCATATGTAAATATCACCAAACTTCACTGGATATCACAAAGAGTGCATCTTTTCTACATGAAGATTCAAAGATTAGATAAAATTACTATGAATTTCAGATTTCCTTTATTTTTTTCCTGTGAATAATCACATCTCCCCTTTTTCTTTTGAATAGGCATTCTACTTCGAAAGAAAACTCCTACGAGTCTACTGGCCCTTAACATCGGTCCTTTCTGTGCTATCTGAGGTGCCATCTGCCAGACTTGATGAAAATGCTAATGGTGCTTCCTTTGGGTCTGCCAAGTGTTTCTTTGTTCCTCTGGAATCTCAGATTCGAAACAAATATCTTGATGCAAAATAACAGCAGGGGAAGGTTCAAGAATAAAGAAAGACAACAATGTTTTATCAGTAGCTGCCCACACTATAAGTCCAAATCAGCATTTTAGCATAACTAGTACTGATTTCCCAAAGTAAAATGAATCACGGAGATAGTATTGACTCTCTGCCAAGCATCAAGCACTATGTATGCTACACGTATTAATTCATTTAATCTTCAAAACAAATTCCTCTCTAAAATACTACCATTATCAACGTTTTGTAGATTAAGAAAAGAAGGCAGAGAGGGGTTTAGCCAAGGTGATGTTTCTAACAAGGAGCCTGACTGAGGTTTAAATTCTCTCCAAGTGGCGATAACCAATTTATATAACCACTGCAAATGCACAGGGAATCCTATTTTCCGATATCTCTCACGTTGCAAGCCCATTGTCTATCAGCTACTGCTTTATTCCAGATCTTGTTTACTTCGATCTAGGCTGAAAATGCTTTCTCTGTCTAGGACACTGAGAGTCTTGTGGCAGATGAAAAGAGACTTTTCAACTATGACCTCATTCCTAAAGCTTCTGCTCAGAAGTGACACGTCACTTTTGTCCACATTTTCGTGTCCAAAGCAAGTCACATGACCACTCCTGTATTTAACAGGCAGATCATATATAATTCTCTCTCAGGGCAAGGCACACATGTCACATGGCCAAGTCTGTTGCCAGGGAGAGACATGTAAGTCACATACAATTTTAAGTCACTGCCTAGCCTGACCT
>NW_007747011.1:12025-12790 GCF_000696425.1 Galeopterus variegatus | reverse complement strand
CCAGATTATAACCATTTTAATATCACTCTAAAAAGCAAGTGACACGTTTAAAACTAGTTTTTTGAAAGGATCAATCTATCGATGTTACTTCATCCATTATTTATAAAGTGAACTGATCCCATGGCTGATAAAAACTTAAAATTATTTATTCCTCCATCAGTTGAGGATACCCATTCATGTGGAAAGGTGCTGAATAAAATATTTCAATTAATACATTAATATTGCCCATCTTTGATTATCCAGAAACAGTATAATTTGATATAATTGAAATCCATGAAGATCTTAACAGTCTACTTCAGAGGAAAGGAAGTAGTTGTTAGGAACAAAAGAGGGTTTTTGTTTTTTGTTTTTTTTTTAAATCAAAGAATTAAAATACTACAAAGTTTATAAGAGTACCAGTCCTCTCCTCTCTTTATAACCTGTGGGCATTTTCCCCACTCTCACAGAGAATTAAAGGAGCACCTTATTTACTTAAGGCAGCAATAGCTCTCAAAAGATTTAACCTAAGAAAGCCCTCAATACACGAAGAAATATTTTTGGAAAAAAGCATATTTTTAAAAATATCTCACC
Organism: Galeopterus variegatus; assembly: GCF_000696425.1. Classification (NCBI taxonomy): domain Eukaryota; kingdom Metazoa; phylum Chordata; class Mammalia; order Dermoptera; family Cynocephalidae; genus Galeopterus; species Galeopterus variegatus. The sequence goes on along the minus strand of NW_007747011.1, from coordinate 12,220 downwards.
AATTCACTTAAAAACACACACTTAAGCTATCTGTCTTCCAATTTGCACCAAAGATGCAAATCACACCTCAATACTATTGCTACCAAATAGAAAGACTTGTCTTTCTGAGATTTCGGCTAGCGATGTACAAACTCTCTTGCATTGCATAAAAAGGTATAAATAATTCTGAAAATTATGCCATAGTTATTTGGTCTT
>NW_007747011.1:9587-10020 GCF_000696425.1 Galeopterus variegatus | reverse complement strand
GATTTTAGAGAAAGCATGGCAGAAACTTGTGTCAAAACAAGAGCCAGATGCCACCTTACAAGAGAGTTTTGTCTCATGAGCCCCTTGAGTCCAGAGATGGGATCAAACAGCTCTTCCTTATTCCTGGCTGTGAGGCTGGAAGGATGGTCACACTACCTCTCAGGTGAGAAGCACTCCTTGAAAGAGATGTGACTGGGAGACATGTGGAAACACACTGATAACTACAGAGTGATATACAAAATAAAGTGGCATCATAGAATTAAAAATGCTAAAGCAAAAAACAAAATGAAGTTGGATAAAATGCTAAGGATAACAAAAACCGGATTTAAAAGACAAGAAAAACAAGGAAGAGATAGCCCCTGTCAGGGCAGCCAATGCAAGAAGAAGAGATAATGGAGCAGGAGGAAACCTATCCAACTCTTGCTTGCATTCT
>NW_007747011.1:6322-6922 GCF_000696425.1 Galeopterus variegatus | reverse complement strand
AGCCACAGGATATAAAATAATGAACTACTCTGTCACTTTTATTACTGTTTTACTAATGCAGACCATGGCAAGAATTATAGACACAGTGGTATGAGTCTTAGGTGGTGACCCAGAAGATAAATATTAATGTTTTGTAGAAATTCTATCATGCAGTGCCCAGATTATAACCATTTTAATATCACTCTAAAAAGCAAGTGACACGTTTAAAACTAGTTTTNAGATAGTTTGTTTTTACTTTCATTTTCCAGCAACTGAGGACACATACTAGTTCAATATGCCCCGGGTTTTTTCTACTCCCAGAAAAAAAGGAGTCTTTTTTTATGGGATTTTTGTGTGTGTGTGTCTGTTTGGGTGACTGGGTTTTTGTCTACAAAGTAAATAGACATAGTTCTAGTAAGGAAGGCTATTGACTTTTGCTACCTTCATACACACCCATATTTATACACATTTCCCAAATCCCTGTGTTCATTTTTCAATTCAGGCTTGCTATAACTAACTTTGAAAGTGGTCTGTTTAGAGCTTCCTTGTATATAAATGTAATGTAGATATAAAACTTGTTATAATGAAAACATCTATTATAAAGCCCTAGTTTGGGAAAAG
>NW_007747011.1:0-561 GCF_000696425.1 Galeopterus variegatus | reverse complement strand
TTACTAGTTTAAAATATCTTACAAGAAGCTAAATCATGTTAGCTGGACTGGGTTTGGAAAATAGCCTGAAGTTATAAATATGTTCCAAATAAAATGTTTTAAAGCTATTTAGATTTCTACCTCCAAATCAAATGTGTCTGCTAATGAGTCAGTTTGGGTCATAAATATGTAGTTCAGTTAAAGCTTTTGTTGTACAATTCAAAGGACATATCCAATTAATATATTATCTGGGATGGCAGATAGGTTTCAACTTTCACACCAATTCTTACTGAGGTGGATTTCTGGAGTGATGGCAGGCATGTAATGAATTTACTCTTTCTGACCTTCACCATGCTATACATATGCTAGACATAAAGCTATATGGTGTTTTTATTAGCAGTTACAAAGGGTGTATTGTCTCCTTGCAAGTGATCTCTTGCTGAGATAACAAAAACACAAAGTTATTGTAAGTCACACCATAGCTACATTGTATACAGATGTCTCTCCTCTCAAGGAAGTTTAAATATAAAAGACGTAGGTAGGCACTGCTAAAGAAAGATGCGATCACTTACTATGAAATAG
>NW_007747010.1:10763-12790 GCF_000696425.1 Galeopterus variegatus | reverse complement strand
TAAGGGTGGAGGAAAGAGTAGGATGGGGGGTAGGCATGGGGATAACAGTGGATATCAAAGTTAGAGACGCCTAAAAGGGAGACCTCCCCCCCACACACATACTCCAGGGTCCTTTTCTCCTCTAAGCATGTGGCAAGGGGGAGGGCAATGAAAAGGGGCAAACATCTTTTTACTTACCTTGATTGTTCTCCACCCTTGGCTGTAGCTGATCTCTGTGAAACAGGCATCTGCTGGAGCGTATATGGGGTTCTTTGGCCCCTGTTGGGGACCTCTCCTGTTTAGTTCTCTGACTAGAAGGAAGCTAGCCTGACATCTACATAGCACCTATTTCATAGAGTTATGAAGTGTTCACATAAGTGCCTGCATATAGTAAGTACTCAAAAAATGCTTTCTATTTGTGCTAGAATCAATGTTTGTATCCTCCCTCCCCCCAAATTCATATATTGAAATCTTAGGCTGTCTGGTTGGCTCAGTTGGTTAGTGCAAGGGTGTAGATAACACCAAGGGTTTGGATCCCCATACAGGCCAGCTGCCAAAGAAAAAAAAAGAAAGAAAAGAAATCCTAACCTCTAATGTAATGGCATCAGGAGGCAGGAACTTCAGGAGGTAATAGGTCATGAGGGTGGAGCCCACATGCAGGAGATTAGCACCCTTACAAAAGAGTCCACCACCCCTTCTCCTTTCCCTGGTATAGTCCTGTGGCCCCTTGAGCTTGGGTCCTCTTGCCCCACAGGCAGACTTCTTGGGTGGGTGGGGTGGGGGGTAACTCCATGATGGCTCAAGTCTGTCTATCCTCCTCAGTCCACCTGGCCAAAAAGAGATTCTCAGATTCTTGCTATGCCCAACAGTAATCTGGCCAATTATACACACAAAAAAACAAAGCACACAGCTGTATTTCAATGGACCCATTTGTGTTTTACCACCTGGTCCTAAAATAGTGCTATCTCCAAGGGCAATTGTCTTCCTGCCACAGCAAAGGAGCCGGCTGCTACTTGGCTGTCCCCTCTCTCCTCCTTGTCACTCCCCAATTCCTTTTCCCTGTGCTCAAATGGGCACAGAGGATGAAGCAGCAATTTCAGGGCATAGTTGTAACTTCAGCCAGTGAATGACTTTCTTCTTCTTGCAGGCACTTCTCAAATTTACAGATTTACCAGCAGTTCTCTTAGTGTCCTTCTCACTTGGCTTGAGTTGGGGGTGGGAAGGAAGAAGTGCAAAGAAAGACTGGTGGAGGGAGAGAACTCACAACCCTGATATTTCTGTTAGAGTTTTCGGTCTTTGTGTACACGTCGTTAGCGACAGGTGTGATGGTTGGGGTAGCAAATCCAAGGTTTACCTTAGCAAGTCTGAGGGCACCTTTCTTAAGGCTTTCTTCAGAATTGAGGGTGGGAAATACAAGCACTTATTTTCCTCAGTTTTAGCACCTAATGTTCTCAGCTTTGAGGTTTTCCCAGCAATTAAGAGGCATCAGGAAAAATCTTATTCATCCTTCAATTATATATATGTTAATGCAATGACAAAGGTGCAGAAATATGTTTATCTTCATCACAGACTTGATATGAGAGTGAAATGACTTAACAGGCCCAGGTCATGGTAAAATCCATGTTAGCCATTGGTGTTTCACAATCCTTAATTTGGAACTTGTAGGGCCAACCATGTTCTAGAAGTCAGAAGTTTTGGGATTTTAGAATGGTGATTCTATATATTATGTAGCACCCACAGAGGGTCTGGAGAAAAACCCTCTAAATAAAATATATTAATATTTCTGCAGGCAAACATACATAGTCATAGTAAGTGGCTGAAATAGATTTAAAAAAAATTTTTTTTAAAATTTATTTATTGAATCAAAATCAATTATACATATTTTGGGGGTTGAACACTGAGATAGGTTGATCAAATCAATATTACAAGCATATATATTATCACAAATTATAATTATTCTTTATGCCCTTTGTCCAATTTCTCTCCTTCCCCCTCTCCCTCCCCCCTCCCACCTCTGATAACCCTAGATTTCTTCTCTCCTTCTGAAA
>NW_007747010.1:3284-6092 GCF_000696425.1 Galeopterus variegatus | reverse complement strand
CCCAGAGGCCCAATCCACAGGGTGAATTATGCTGCCATACGTGGTAGCACACCTAGGGCTGAGAGGTATGTGACTCAGGACTGCCTTGATCCAGGTAGAGACACACGCAGAACCCCCCAACCCCACCCAAGAACACAGAAACCCAGGATACCTAAACAGAGTAAGGAAAAAAATTCCCAGTCACCGCCAAACTGTCCCCAAACCAGGGGAAGCAAGGTCCCAGGAGGAGCCTCTGCCTGTAGGAAAGAGAAAAAGAAAGCTCACCCAGGGTCACCCATTCAAACTGAAGAGCACCAGTATAGCCCAGTGCACCCATCAGAGTCATGTGCCAACAGGCCCACCCAGGGTCACCCACCACAGCCAAAGAGTGATAGGGCACCCAGGCACTTTTCCCAAGAACTAAAGAGCTTGCCAATCTTCTGGAAAAACCAACATAGTGTCACTAACCTCAGCAAGGAATTACTAAGTGACCCACTGACTAGGCCTTGGAGGCACTCACATAAAATTCCAACACTGAATTTGGCTGAAGTACACATAGAGAGACTACACTACTGCATCTACCTGGATCAAATACTAAAACACCCCAGACCTGGTCAATGGTCAATACAAAACATATCTACAGGAGGAAGTTTCTCTCCTCAAAGCCCACTCCAGAGTAATACAAAGTGCAACTGGTCTACCAGATGACTAGACATCAATATAGAGATACCAGAAATGTGAAAAACATAAAAAAATATGACACCACCCAAGGAATATAATAATTCTCAAGTACCAGAACCTATGGAGCAGGAAGCCCTTGAAATGACTGAAAAGGAATTCCAAGCAACAAAATTAAGGAAACTCAATGAGATACAAGAAGACTTGGATGACAAAATACAATGAGAAAAAGTACCCAGGATCTGAAGGAGGATATGTACAAAGAAATTAATGCCTTAAAAAGAATGTAGTAGAACTTCTGCAGTTGAAGGATTCATTCAATGAAATAAACAACACACTGAGAGCTTAAGCAGCAGGTTAGAGCAAGCAGAAGAGAGAATTTCTGATCTTGAAGATGGTCTTTTTGAAAAACCCAAGAGGACAAGAAAAAAGAATCTTAAAAATGAAGAAAATCGGGCCAGCCTGGTGGCTCACTGCTACAGTGTGCCGCTTGGGAGCGCAGCGGCGCTCCCACCGAGGGTTCGGATCCCACATAAAGACCGGTTCCCACTCACTGGCTGCAACACCGAGGGTTGTGATCCCGTTGCCAGTCCCGGTCCGGTACGGGCGCAACACTGAGGGTTGCGATCCGTTGCCGGACACGAAAAAAGACAAAAAGGAAAAAAAAAATGAAGAAAATCTAAAAGAGTTAGCAGACAATCTGAAAAGTGCAAACAACTGAATCAGGGGTGTTCCAGAAGAGAAGGAGAAAGGAAAAGGCATTGGAAATATATTCAATAAAGTAATAGTGGAAACCTTCCCAAGTATATGGAGGGACATTGACCTTCAGATCCAGGAAGCTCAAACGTCCCTAAACAGATTCAATCCTAAAAGGTCCTCTCTGAGACACATTATAGTTAAACTGGCAATGCTCAAAGACAAAGACAGAATTTTAAAACAGCAAGCGAAAAACATCAAATCACCTATAAGAGAATCTCAATCAGACTAACAGCAGACTTCTCAACAGAAACCCTAAAGGCCAAAAGGAAATGGGATGATATATTTAAAATACTAAAAGAAAAAAATTGTCAGCAAAAATACTACACCAGCAAAGCTACACTTCAAAAATGAGGGAGAAATAGTGTGTTTCCCAGACAAACAAAAACTGCGGTAGTTCACCACCACCTAACCAGCCCAACAAGAAATCCTCAAGGGGTACTGCATCTGGAATCCAAAAAACAGTAATCAGTACCCTGAGTACATAAGAAAGAACAAAACTCACTAACTGAACAAAAATACAAATGAGAAAGAGAAAGAAACTTTATCTAACCACCTCAAAAAAACAAACAAACAAAGCAGATAAACAATAAAAGGGTAAGAAAGGAAAAAAAGATATTTAAAAGATCCAAACAAAAGTTGATAAAATGCCAGGAGTAAATCAATACCTTTCAATAACAATGCTAAATGTAAATGTATTAAATTCTCCACTCAAAAGACCCAGACTGATTAATAAGATTAAAAAGCTATACCAAACTACATGCTGTCTTCAGGAGACTCACCAGACCTGTAAAGACACACACATACTAATAGAAGGGATGGAAAAAGACACTCCATGCAAATAGAAAACAAAAATGAGCCGTAGTGGCTATTCTTATATCAAATAAAATAGGCTTTAAGCCAAAAAACATAAAAAGAGATCAAGAAAGACATAATATAATGATAAAGGGATCTATCCAGCAAAAAGACATAACAATCATAAATCTATATGCACTCAAATCTGGAACACCCAGATATATAAAGCAAACACTATTAGACCTTAAAAAAGAGAGACAAACCCAAATACAACACTAGGTGGGGACCTGAACACCCCTTCTGAGCAGTGGACAGATCATTTAGGCAACAAATCAACAGAGAAACAAAGGATTTAAACTACACCTTAGACCAACTGGATCTGGTAGATATCTATGGAACATTTCATCCAAGAATGACAGAATATACATTCTTCTCATCAGCACATGGAACATTCGCAAGGATAGACCATATGTTAGGCCACAAAACAAGTCTCAACAAATTTTCAAAAATTGAAATCATATCAAGTATCTTTTCAGACCAAGTGGATTAAAACTAGAAATCAATAACAAATGAAACTCTGGAAACTACACAAACACATGG
>NW_007747010.1:0-844 GCF_000696425.1 Galeopterus variegatus | reverse complement strand
GATCCTACATAGAGAAAAACCTAAAGAATACAAAGAAAAACCTGTTAGAGTTGATAAACAACTGCAGTAAAGTTGCAGGATACAAAATGAACACATAAAAATTAGTAGCATTTTTATACTCCCACAACGAACTAGCAGAGAAATAAATCCAGGATGCTAACTCTTTTACAATAGTCAACAACAACAAAACAAAATCTAGGAATAATGTTAACCCAGGAGTCGAAAGATCTCTACAATGAGAACTACAAATCACTGTTTAAAGAAATTAGAAAGGGCACAAAAAGATGGAAAGACATTCTATGCTCTTGGATTGGAAGAATTAGTACCGTGAAAATGTCCATACTACCCAAAGTGATCTACAGATTCAGTGCAATCCCCATCAAATTATCAATCACATTCTTCACAGAAATAGCAAAAAACAATCCTAACATTCATATGGAACGACTAAAGACCCCAAATAGCCAAAGCAATCCTGAGCAAAGAAAAAAAGCTGAAGGCATAACACTACCTGACTTCCAAAACAGCATCGTACTGGCATAAAAACAGACACACAAACCAATGGAACAGAATAGAGAACCCAGCAATCAACCCATATACTTATAGCCAACTGGTCTTTGAGAAAGGCAACAAGAACTTATATTGAAGAAAAGACTACCTCTTCAATAAATGGTGCTGAGAAAACAGAACATACATATATAGAAGAATGAAATTAGACCCATACCTCTCACCATATACCAAAATCAACTCAAAATGGCTTAAAGACTTAAATATAAAATGTGAAACTATAAAATTCCTAAAAGAAAACATAGGGGAAACACTCCAGGATATAGGACTGGGCAAAGAT
>NW_007747009.1:12393-12791 GCF_000696425.1 Galeopterus variegatus | reverse complement strand
CTTTGCCGGACCCCTCCCCTCTCTGTGTGCTCAGTACAGGGCTGGGGCGTGTCTTCTGCAATCCTCATCTCTCAGCCCCGCCCAACCCCGAAGGGGTCTCAGGCCTCCTCCACGGACCCTGTGGGCATTCCTGCGGCCCTGGTCAAGGTCCTCTCTGGTCCTCCCACCTTCCCCCCGGTATCGTGGCCCCCTGTGTGGTTGAGTTATCTCCCATACCAGGGCATGAGCCCTCTTGGGGAGGATCCCACAGCACACAGTTCCTCTTTGAATCTCCCCGGGGTGAGCCGGCTCGGCGCCCTCTGGCCGTCAGTTCTCCGGCAGGATCAAGCGGGCTCAGGGGCACCCTGGTCACCCCTCTCCCAACCAGAAATCAGTCTGGGGTTTTTCCAAACTGAAGG
>NW_007747009.1:0-11404 GCF_000696425.1 Galeopterus variegatus | reverse complement strand
GGGGTCACTCACAAAGCTCCCAGAGCTGGGCCGGTCCCGCGCCTTCCTCTCCATCTCTGCGTCGCTGCTGCCGTCTTTCCTGGCCTTTGTTGCCTTGGGCTGTTCGGTCTCCCGGCGTGGTTGGGGAGCTCTCAGGAATCTTCTTTTGCATTGGCCCTAAAACCTTGAGACTGTAGTTGCTTTTTTTCGTTGTAGATTAGTTGATCAGTGATTTATTTTTTTTGTTGTTGCTCTTGGAAATGCAAATAGTACTCTGGCAGCACAGCGCACACTTCTCAGGCTCGCTCTGTCCTCTGGCACACCTGCTCCAGACCCGTCGCCATCTTGCTCCCCTGCAAATTCAGTTTTATTTGATTTGCTTTAAAAGGTCTCGTTCCCATCTTTCTAAAATCAATTGAGAATCAAAAAAATAATAATAATGGTAATATATAACCTTACATTAATATCACTTTACATTTCTAAGTTGTTTATTTTCCTCATGCAATGTGAGGAATATAAAGATTTTAAAGTATATTTTGCCATCAAGGAAACTGAAATTAAGAAAGGTTTTCTGCTTACTCAAAGTTATCCAGCTACCTAGGCAGAGTGTGATCTTTTAACACAGGTTTCCCAATTATAAAATAAGGGTATTGTATATATCTCATAGTATTTATTTTTACATGAAAAGGGTCAATAAGCTAAGGAGCACTGGAAAGAATTTTCTGAGAAAAATATTTATTTTTCACACTATCTTTCCTCTTTTCATACGTTCCTTCCTTTCTTTTCTTTTTCCCTTTCTTCTATCCTTTCTTCATATTTCAATAATGCAATCTTCCTAAATGTATGAAAGATTAATTTCCTGTGAAAACAGCATTGCTTCTATTGTTAATATTGTCAGCCTTATTTGTTACCACCTTTTCTTAAAACTACCAAATGTATGACAGAAAATGAGAATTTTATTGAGGAATGACTTTACATTAAATCATCAAAATGATACATAATGCAGAGTGTTGGGTGGCAGCTACCTTCCTGGCACAGATGGTTGCTACACCTAATGATGACTGCTTGTTCCCTTCTTTGTTTTTCACACATGTTCAGGATGGCGCCTGGAGGATGTAAAGGGGGAGTGACTATGGTGTTGGGTAAAACCTCACCCCATTTAAGGGGCTTAGCATCATTGGTGCAGAGAGCCTTCCGGGCATGTGGACACTTCATGATCTGTACTATAAGCATAGGCAGGAGCCATGCATGCATGCATGACCTATAGGGTGATTGGCTTGTTAGGTGGAGACCCTCACCAGAATCCCCTGCCCATTTAGCCCATTTATGCATAAATATGTAGGCTTTGAGTTGAATAAACAGAACTGCTTGACAGAACCCCCACCGCACCTGAGGTTTCCTTTGCGAGCCAGGTTGGGGCCGGTGGCTGCACTTACTTATCTCCTGGGCTCTCCCTCCCACTCCCTCTCGCATAGGGAGGAGGAGGCACGGAGTAATCTTCGGCCTTGTTCCCTTGAGCCAAGCATGGTTTAGCTAGTTGTCAGGGTGCTGGCATGAGAATTCACCTAAGAACTCGTCACACTGTATAAAAAGCTGGCTCATTAGCTCACTTGGTAAAGTGTGCTACTGGTAACACCAAGGTAAAGGGTTTGGATTCCTGTACAGGCCAGCTGGCAAAAAACAGAACAAAACAAAACAAAATGTAGAAACAAACCTGGTGACAATAGTGACAGAAAACAAGTAAAACACAGAGCCAGATATTATTTAAAACTAAAACACGATTTATTGAAAGCTACAGTACATAGAATATCATCAGGTTCACCATCAGCATTCTTGTGGTCAATGAATGAAAACCAGAGGAAAGTATTCCTTTCTAGTAAACTAATAAATTCCAGGTCACGAGATTTCACTGTAGAATTTCTCTGAAATGTGAAAATAAAACACATTTTTTTTACTTTATTGTATAATAGGCAAATAATTGTTTCTTGTAGTAGACCAATTTTGAAATCAATATTCTAAGAATGCTTTAGAGGATACTATGATTTGAATGTATGTGCCTACGTGAAATTTATATGTTGAAACCTAATCCCCAAAGTCATAATATTAAGTGGTGAAGTTTTGGGGAGATGATTAAATCATGAGAGCTCCACCCTCATGAATGAGAATAAAGCCCTTTTAAAAGATGCCCCAGACAGAGGAGCTGAATAGAAATTTTTCAAAGGAAGATATACAAGTGGCCAACAGGTACATGAAAAAATGCTCAACATCACTAGTCATCAGGGAAATGCAAATTAAAACTACATTGAGATATCACCTCCCCCCGGTTAGGCTGGCTCTAATCAAAAAGACGGTGAATAACAAATGCTGGCGAGGGTGTGGAGAGAAGGGAATGATCCTGCACTTTTGGTGGGACTGTAAACTAGTACAGCCTCTATCAAAAACAGTATGGAGGTTTTTTGAACAACTACAGATAGATCTTCCATACAATCCAGCAATCCCTCTTCTGGGTATATACCCAGAGGAATGGAAATCATCATGTTGAAGGGATACCCGCACTCCCATGTTCATTGCCGCTCTGTTTACAACACCCAAGACATGGAACCAACCTAAATGTCTGTTGATGGATAATTGGAGAAGGAAACTGTGGTATATATACACCATGGAATACTACTCTGCCATAAAAAAGAATGAAATTCTCCCATTTGCAACAACATGGATGATCCTGGAGAAACTTACATTGAGTGAAATAAGCAAAGCACAGAGGGATAAATACCTCATGTACTCACTCATAAGTGGGAGCTAAGAGAGAAAGAAGGAAGAAAAGAAAGACCACAGTAGTGCATTGGGCTTGCAGAGGGAGAGAACATACCTAGGGATACAAGTTGAGTGGGGGGTAAAGGGGGAGAGGGAGGGAGGTTTGGGATAATTGGGTGGAGGACACGGGGTGCAATTGCAATTTGTGGTAATGGACATGCTGCCAGTATGGATCTGGCCTTCATGTCTTGGGCACGAATGTTGACAATCAGCTTTGTATTTCATGAATATTCATAACCAATTTTAAAAAATGCGCCAATCCCTAGGAGATGTCCTGAGAATCACCACATCACAGGAGCTTTTCCAAACCTGTCAGAAGGTCAAGATTCAAGCCCTGAAAACCCGTTCCCCAAGAGTGGGCCTGGGCCTTAAGACAGAGAGTCCCCTGCACTCCATTAAGGCCTCCCAAGCTGCCAGGCTGTGTTCATTTACCTTGACTCCATCTGAGGGTCGTTGAGGCTGGTGGATCCAGGGGAGCTCCTCCCAGGTCTAGAATTTCTCCAACTTCCCATGCCAGGCTCAGCAGTCAGTCTGTTCATGGTTGTTTCTTCTAAATCTAAAGAATACTGGGCTTCTTGGAATACAAGAAATGTGGGCTTTTTTGCCTTCACAGCAAAAGTGTGAGTTTTCTGTCATTAGCAGTTATAAATGCTGTACTTCAGATACTAGTCTCAGATTAAAACTTCGTCATACTACATTCCTCATGACAATGTTTTGTTAATATTGCTTATATACTAATAATTTAAGTGACATTTATATATTTTTCTCTATATAAATGTTGTATTATAATTTGAAAATATATGCAATTTAGAAATAAAGACTTTCAGTACTCAAAAAAAAAGAGGTCCCTGAGAGCTGCCTTGCCCTTCTGCCATGTGAGGATGCAGGAAGAAGGTGCTATCTTTGAAGCAGAAAGTGAGCCCTCACCAAACACTGAATCTGCTGGTGCCTTGATCTTGGACATTTCAGCCTTCAGAACTGTGAGCAATAAACTTCTATTGTTTGTAAATTACCCAGTCTATGGTACTCTTTTCTTGCAGACCAAATGGACTGAGACAGATGGCATGTTGTTATTTTTATGTTGTTTGTAGAAGGGTAAAAGTTTAATGTGTAGGTAACACTATTATTAATATTTATTGAACTCAGATGATTTTTTTTTACTAGAATAGCATAGAGAATTTTGTTTTATGTTTTGTGATGTTCTGGGCTCATAAGAGGCTCTTATTTTGGTGGTTTAATTTCCTTATTTATAAAATGAGAGGTAGAGTTTTACCTCCAATCACTCTTACTCTCACTGGCTCTTTACTATTCAGTCACCCTGGCCTTCAGTCAGAGCCTGAAAAACTCTTTTAGACCTTTATACTTTCACCTCTCTTTCCTTGAAGTACACCTCTCCATTACTCAGTTCCCTCTACTGCATGCTCAAACTTCTTCGCCTTGGTAACTCATACTCATCAATGAGGTTTTGGCTGAAAATTCAATTTCTCAAAAATATCTTCCATGTTCCTCTAATTGAAATAAGTCTCTTCTATCTCAGAACACAAGTTTCCTTTATTTTCCTATATAAACAGTATCAATTTCTAAGCATGACTGATGATTTCTGTGATAATTTATTTGCTTTCTTCTCTCATTAGACAATAAATGGTGAGTGTTGTTTCTCTTTTGCCTACATTTTATTGATAAGGTTTAGTAAATAAATACTATGTAATGAATGATAATTTTGTTGTAATGTCCCCCAAAATTTGATTTTTCTCTAAGAATCCAACGTAATATTGAGTATGTTTATTTTCATAGTTATTGTTTTCTTCTGGATCCTCTCTTTTATGTCCTATCTTTCTGAAGTCCATCTTATCTCCCCAGGATGTTGTTATCAGTTCTTCTTCAAAGTACTGCAAGTTCATTGTGGAAGCTTTCAGTGCCTGTGAAATATCATTGTCAAGTTCATTACTCTATAATGTATTTTTCCACCTTAATTTTTCCTATCTTTATCTACGATAATTCAAACATGTATCCTGAAAACTCTTCTATCATTTTTTTCTTAGACTATTTACAAATTGCAGTGCCATGATTTTCTAATTTATCTACTAACTATACTTTTGAATAATTTCTATTTAATAAATTTAGTAATATCCATAATAGCATAATAGTATTTACTAAAACTTCCATGATAGTTTGCTATTTCAGAAATCTTTTAAATTGTACATAAAGATAATGTTTCTCCTTTGTAAAACTGCAGACCTGACCTTAGCTTTTGTGTATCGTTTTGTCAAGAAAAGAGAGCAAAAATGGTTAAAAGATCTTAACCCATGTTTGTCTGAGTGGGAACTTAAATGCAGTGAGAATTTATGTAGGAAACTGACTACCAGAGAGCTGAATACTAGGCTTGATTTTCTTCTTTACAACCAGAGAAAACAATTTTTTTTTGGAACAGAGCATTTAATTGAACCCATTAAATGCTAGCTATGCATAAAGTCTTTTGCTTGATGCAATATTATTCCCTTGTCAGAAATACTGATTACCAAGCAATCGGGTTTTATGGGCAAGAATGAAAAGACAGTTGAGTAGTAAGGCTGTAAGTAAATTACTTGCTCCATATCACATAACACAATTCCTCTGTCCTGTTTGTATCTGGTGGCTTTGTCAATATTTATTTAAAAAGAGCTAATTCACAACCATAGAAGGCAGATTCCTTAAACTTTTTCTTCTTTCCACAGAAAGTTTTGTGTAATGTGGTGTCACTGGCAGGTTCATTTTGTAGAGATTCCATAGGAGAAGAAAAAAATACAATTACTTTGGGGGACAGACAATGAAAAAATTAGACTAGAGCATAATTATACTTTCTTCTTTCATTTATTATTTGCATGGTGTTTCTCTTACCAAAATTAATCATACACTTTAAATAGGTACTGTAAAAGATCCAAAGAAATGAGTCCTGCAGTGACAGAATTTTGTAAGTGGTGCCACATTTCTTTTTGCTCACTTGACTTTAAAACTCATAATAAATTTGACTGAATAGCTTCTATACAAAGTACTTGCAAGAAGTTTAAAAAGTAGTTGTTGGGCCGGCCCGGTGGTGCACTGGAGAGTGCACTGCTTGGGAGTGCGGCGGCGCTCCTGCTGAGGGTTCGGATCCCATGTGGAGACCGGTTCCCGCTCACTGGCTGAGCACGGTGTGGGTGCGACACCGAGGGTTGCGATCCCGTTACCGGTCAGTAAAAAAGACAAAAAAAAAAAAAAGTAGTTGTTTTGCAGATAAACATTTATGGAGAATAACCAAATCATACCTTATGTTGGAAAATATGTAATTTAATATACATTATTATGAGAATAAATATACAAAGTAAATAAAATCATAATAAGTCAATTCTGATAGTCAACTTACAATTATTAATAAATGGAGAAACAATTTTTATTCTGATTCAGTTACGATTTTCCATGTTTTTGCTGGCCATCTTTCAAGTATCCCCACTTGTTCCATGTTGATATGGTCAAGTGCTTGCTGTTGGCTCTTATTCTCAATCTTGATGCACTTCTGCACAATTCTTTCTAGAAGGACCTATTGTATCTATTCTTTCTAGCTGTAGTAACAGTCTGATTTTTGGAAACAAAGGAAGAATACCTAAAATCTTGAATATGAAGCATTAACTTGCTACTTAAATTTCAGGATGAGAACAAAACACTCGTCCTGCTGAATCTTTATTTCTCTGTTTATACCTCCCTACTGGAAGCTGAGCCCAGGCTTTACCTGTTCTGTCATTTCTTACCCAGTATAATGAAGGCAACAGATATATGTCTTGTCTAAGTTTTCTTTTTTGGCAGCTGGCCCGTACGGGGATCCAAACCCATGACCTTGGTGTTCTAAGGCTGCTGCACTCTAACCAACCGAGAATTTTATTTTAATTTATAAAAATCCATGCTGCAAAAAATGACAAAGCCTTTACCAATTTTTAAAGTTAATTAGTAGCAGAGTAATAACATCTTAGTTTTAGTTAAAATTTTTATTTACTTATATTTTCTATAAAAATGACAGCTACTTGTAAGAAACATATATCTATAAGTGATATATCATTGATTAAACTTCACAAAGAATTCAGTATTAGAGAACATAGAACAATCAAATAATAAAACTACCTTAAAAGCAAAGTAATGATGGTTGCAAATATCATTCACGTTAAATATTTCTCTAAATAAACAATGATTATTAGAAGTTACTTCTAGAGAGCACTCATGGGGTCCTAAGGCAGGAGCTGAGGGCAGCCCCCTCTGCCTGAAAATACCACTTCCTCATGGGTGGCCCATCACAACCACGACCACAGCCATGGCTGATGCAAAAGCTGCTCAACACCACAGCAGTAGCCACAGCTCCTGTGCAGGCAGTCTGCCAGACACCCAACTGCAGTGACACAAGCAGAGTCACCGGTGGCGACTGGAAAAAGAGGAGGGTGTCTCTATCCTCAAATCCCACTCCAGAATAACAGAAGCAGCAACAGCTCTACCATGCCCCTGCTTTATTTCTGATTTTAGTAATTTCTGTCTTTTCCCTTTTTTTCTCGGTCAGTCTAGATAAAGGTTTGCAAATTTTGTTGATATTTTTAAAGAAGCAAAAAAAAAAAAAAGACTATTAAGCAGTCTACAAAGCACCATTGATATAAATATTTTAATCAAACATCAACTTTACATAATTATTTTAGGTATAATAATTTTTATATATATTGTGTAACTTGTTAAATATCTAACTATGATTCATTTTCTTTGACAGACTTTGTTATGGGAGATTGAAATCAAGCTCAAAACTCATGTTTCAAAAAAAAGTAATTAATTAATTAAAGTAAAAATAGATTACTGTGGCTTTATAAGAGTAACTTTTTAATACTCCATACCAAAAAATATATATACTGTGGTGGTTTAACCTCAAACAGTAAAAATTCTTAAAATAGAGAAATAGACTAAGGTCTTTTATGTAATTATACATTTTTCATGGTAAATCAGGAGAATATAAATTGTGATGAAAATTCAATGAATAATTAATCTAATACATAACTCACTTTTGAAGAGGAAAATTATCTTAGGAGGTGGAGTTCCAATATTGATTGGTGGAAGAAGTATTTATGATTTTTCGATGTTTAAACTTTGTAATCCCAATTTTAGTAGGAGACACGTGCTTAGTATTAGCATTACAAGTGTCATTATGTAGAACTTTAAACATACGTAATTGAAATAATAAACAAATATAATTTATCCACTTAGGAAGATTATAGTTAATATTTATAAGGTAAAATAAACCTACTTGATATAGGAATAATATAATTTTTCATTTTATTAATATACTTTGCATCATTTTTGAATTCCTAAAATATATCTAATTATTGAATTCCAATAAAAAATAATGAAAAGTGTAATGGAAGCAAATGAGATACATGTCATAGTCTGAGGAGAAAATAAGTATGAAAGTGTATTTTCACATAATTTTATAAGCTAATAAATTTGCCAATATTAGAAAAACTATGTGGGTAAAATTAAAGTATAAATATAACTATTGTGACTATATAGTTCATGCACTTATAAACATACATAAATTAAAGTGTTTGCTTAAAGGAATGTAACTTGTTTCACTGAGAATATACTAACAGAAGAAAGTATTTTTACACAAAATCATTCAGTGAACTAAAATATGATTCAGTGGTGCAATGATGGGTTGCTTCTCTGCAGATTTTGTGCAAGACAAAATGAAACAAAAAAAAGAAAGAAAGAAAGAAAGAAAGAAAGAAAGAAAGAAAGAAAGAAAGAAAGAGAAAGCAAAGGGGATATAGAAACCCATAAACTTGGGCCGGCCTGGTGGCGCACTGCTATAGTGCGCCGCTTGGGAGTGTGGTGGCACTCCCGCCGAGAGGGTTGCGATCCTGTTGCCGGTCCCGGTCCGGTACGGGGGCGACACTGAGGGTTGCGATCCATTGCCGGACATGGAAAAAGACAGAAAAAGGGGGGGGGGGGGAAAAGAAAGAAACCCATAAACTCTAACTCCCTTTGGAATAAGTACAGCTCTTGTGTTCTTACAGAGGGAAATTGTTTTTTCAAGTAACCAAATCCCTAAAACATCCAAACCAAGAACTGACAATAAAATGAATTACAAAATTCAACCCTATTAAAATGTCATGTTAGTAATAAACGAAATGCTCTGGGTGCTTCAAGGTGTGAATCGTATGATGAACCATGATGGTGTGAGCTATGGTTGGTGCCATTAAATGGTCCATGCTGTTACAGTGGCCACATTCCAAAAAAAAAAGAAAAAAAGATAGAGGTGTGGCTCATGATGGTTCATGGTGATGTAGGAATTGTGACTATTCTTGACTTTATTTGATTTGGCAGATAACTGTTTTAGAGTGCTGAAGTGGAAAGTGCAAATACATATGAGGGTACTTCAAAAAGTTAATGGAAGGGCTGGCCAGTTAGCTCAATTGATAGAATATGGTGCTGATAACATCGAGGTCAAGGGTTTGAATCCCTGTACCAGTCAGCCGCTAAAAGTAAGTTCTGGAAAAATAGAATTAAAAAATAATACAAATCTTTTCATAACTTTTTGAAGTACCCTCATATTAGGTATTTTATTCCCTTATCTATGAAATAGGAGGGAAAAAAGAATATTCATAATATGATAAATCAAAAGACAGAAAGTCTCTGTTGTGCATTTCTAATTTCCAGAGATATTATTAATCTAGGAAAAAAATATTCAGCACTGAAGTTTCAAATGTAGACTTTGAACTACTGAAAACTTTTATATAATGGAAATACTTATTAAAGAATATAATTTCTCCACACTAAAATATAATTTTAGCAGCGAACAAAACAAAAGAAAACACTGTTATTTGCTTAAATGACAGAAAGCCAATCAAAGCAACATGATCATATGAACATCTTCTAGCAATGCTGTTTTTCTTTCAGTTAAGAGTGCAGCACACACTATCAATATTAATTTGATTTTATTCACCCATAAAGTGATTCAAAACTGATTTTAGGTAATATTTTTCCTTTAATAATATACTGTGATATTTATGTGGCAAATTAAGCCCATTTACTTAAAAATCATAGTTTGATATGTTCTTGTTTTGGCCTAATGCATTTTTAAAAAATATGCAATTTATTAAAATAAACTAATAATGAATATTTTGGTCATATTGTTGCAAGATCTGGTGATGTTCTTTCAGCCAATTCCATAAACCAAAGAAACTTAAGAAAAAATCAATCCTATAAGATGCGAGCTTGCTAATATTTGGTCCTCCCACTGATTTAAATAATATTCAACACGCTGAAAGAGTATTCAAGACACAACTTGCTATGAGTCAAATATGTCTCCCAAAGGTTCATGCATTGGAAGCTTATTCCCTACTGTTAACAGAGTTAATAGAGTGGAAAATCTCATTTATGGTAATTGAAAGCTGGAGCCTTTAAGAGGTGATTAGATTGTGAGGACTGTATTCTCATGAATGAATTAATCCAATGATAGATTAATGTGTGTTAATAGGCATGGTTCTGATGGTATTACAAGGAGAGCAAGCAAGCAGGTTAGTTCTCTCTTGCTTAGCCCACTCACTATGTGACAAGCTGCATTGCTGTGGAACGTCACCACCAAGACAAAGATCCTCACCAGATGTACCCCCTGAACTGTGGACTTCCCAGCCTCCAAACTGTAAGAAACAAATTTCACTTCTTTGTAAATTACCCAGTTTCAGGTATTCTGTTATAAGCATCAGAAACGTGCTAATATACTGCTTCACAACTTCTGTGAGGGCAGAATCCTAGAAAAGAGAGAACTGGCTTATGCAGAGAGTTAATAATAAAAGATTATTACTTTCATATTTAAAATGACTTTTCTGATCAGTTATAGGATGGTAATTATTCTCTGTGTCATCACTAAAGATGAACGTGATAACACAACCATTGTATAGATCAGTTAATAAATCAATGAGACAGAACTCTGCAGGAAATTCTGTACTGCTCTCTTTCATGAACAGCCTTCTATTGGGGCTATGGGGATGAATGCAAAGCAGGCCTGAAATACCAAGTCCCACTGCAGCAACATAAGGAGATGGCTACTGCTGCACTTGAAAGGCCTTGCTTTATTCCCCACGTCCAGGGAATTATTGTCTCTAAAAGTACCTCATTTTAGATTTTTTAGAAGCTAGCCTAATAATCAGAATATTATCTTTTTATGGAAGACAGATAAGAGAAGCAAGATAACGACACATTCCAAATTATTTCTGTATCCAAGTTTCTTAAAGAAGAAATAATATGCCTCTTCTTCATTGGAAAGGTAAAAGCCATCCACAAACAGAGTCACATTCTTTTATTTCTGGTATGCCCTTTATAATTACCATGTTTATATTTTCACCACATATCAGTGATTTGTGGTACCACTACTGACTCTATAGTATTATTGTTAAACTGCAGATGGAAACTTTGGGAGATCCTTTCTATTTCCCTGAGAGTCACGTTGCTGAGAGAAAAGGGAAAAGAGACATAGATATTCTAGGCTGGTTTTTGCAAAGAGCCCACTAATGTTGGGCTACGCCCGGGCCGCCAGCCATTTTGGGAAAGTACCTCAGCCATTTTAAAC
>NW_007747008.1:12160-12792 GCF_000696425.1 Galeopterus variegatus | reverse complement strand
CTCAAGGAGGCGGTCCTTAAATACACCAACCTAGACCCAACCTCTGAAGCAGGCCAATTATACCTACATTCACATTTTATCTCATCAGATATCAAGAAAAAACTACAAAAACTAGAAGACAGTGCTCAACCCCCTCACAAGGACCTAATGCAGACAGCCTTCAAGGTCTCTAATAATAGAGGTAAGAAACAAAGGCTACCAACGGTAAAAAGGGATCAGGTTCTATTCTAAATGAGGGCCCCTACCTTCCAGCACAGTCAGAATCCTAAAGCGCCAATAGTACAATACCGATCTCCTGCAGAGCCGTGCTACAAATGTGACAAGGAAGGACATTGGGTCACACCCTGCCCAGATCCCAAGGCTCCACCGAGACCGTGTATGACCTGTCGGAGAACGCACCATCACAAGTCTGACTGCCTTCACGCCTCTGGGCCTGGGGCCGTCAGGCCAACACCCAAATCTGAGCCAGGACTGCACCTCCCAGAACTTCTGGGACATGCCACCAAAGACTGACGCTGCAGGGGCAAGACCTACTCACTGAGCTACACACAACCTTAACCCTACACCCACTGAAGACATTAACACATAATCTCCTTTTCCTCACACAGGGAGAATCCCAAAATTCTGTCCCA
>NW_007747008.1:8618-8836 GCF_000696425.1 Galeopterus variegatus | reverse complement strand
TAGGACTACTAACATTAACCAATTTTTTCTTAAGTGATTTTGTCACAGTTTTTAAGTTGTTTGGGGTGGGGCGCAGTAATATCAATATATCATAATCATTTCACAGTCTAGGCTGGGTTCATATTTTCCCAATTGAAGTGACCAAGGCAGCCTTGAGGTTCACCTCAGCTTGACTGAAGGTCCCTGTGCTCCCTCTTAGAGCACTGACTTTAGATAAC
>NW_007747008.1:7513-7766 GCF_000696425.1 Galeopterus variegatus | reverse complement strand
GTACCCAGCGGGGACGGGAAGGCCAGGCTCGGGAGGGAGTGGCCGGGGCAGGGGGACGCTGTACTCACCATTCTTCACGTCTCGGAAGGGCGGGTGGTTGGAGCAGTAGGGGCACGGTGGGTAGCTCTTGCCCTGTGAGCCAGAGACCACAGGACGAGCTCGAAGCCGTCGAGTGGGCACCGGAGCTCCTTGTAGAGCTTGATGGTGCTGTTCTGGGGGAGGGTGTAGGTCTCATCGCAGTGGGAACAATGCG
>NW_007747008.1:5152-6640 GCF_000696425.1 Galeopterus variegatus | reverse complement strand
TGTTCTCTGCATATTTAAAACCTCCTCAACCTTTGAGGCCTCCCCGCCCAGCCAACATCTTCCTGGTGGCCTCTAGCTGAGTCCATCCCCCTGGCTTTGCTCCTGCAGCTGGTTACTGGCAGCTTCGTGTGCTCCTGACATCACTCGGCCTCCTGGGACCATCACTACTCTGGAAGCTGCCAAAGGGCAGGGGCGGAGCCTCACTCTTCCTGGCAGCCTAACTGCAGCCTGTGACCCCTGAGGGTTCTCTCCAGACCTCCCGGAGGTGAACACCTCACCCCTCCTGGCTCCTCGTGGACAGAATGGGATGACGACACCCCCTGAGCCCAAGCGTGTGTAAAGGAGCTGGCACGGCCGTGGGGGAGCACACTGGGCCCTGGGCCTCCTACAGGCTCCTGGCTTGCTGCTCTCTGCCCTGCCTGGACACACACTTGCCTTTCTCCAGTAACAAGCACAAGGAGAGAACAGCAATGGACCCTGACCAAGGGCACGCACTCACCCTCTCACCCACCCCAGCCCACCAGGGGGCACAGCACATGCCCTGCCCAGATCCCAACCATTCTAGACTAGCCTGCCTACTTGTGACCTGGGCACAGGGCGGCAGACTGGCTGGCTGATGCCTGAGCTGTGTCCCAGATACACCCTGGGGTCTCTTATCTCAGTGATGGGGTGAGGGGTCCCCCGGAGTCCAGTAGGGGCTGTTGCTGAACAGAGACCGCAGGTACCCAGCGGGGACGGGAAGGCCAGGCTCGGGAGGGAGTGGCCGGGGCAGGGGGACGCTGCACTCACCGTTCTTCACGTCTTGGAAGGGCGGGTGGTTGTAGCAGTAGGGGCACGGTGGGTAGCTCTTGCCCTGTGAGCCAGAGACCACAGGACCAGCTCGAAGCCGTCGAGTGGGCACCAGAGCTCCTTGTAGAGCTTGATGGTGCTGTTCTGGGGGAGGGTGTAGGTCTCATCGCAGTGGGAACAATGCAAATGGCTTGGCTTGGTCTGCAGCAATGCCAGGGAGGGGCACGAGGGCTGCTGGGACCGCCGACTCTCAAAGGTGCTGATCTGAAGCAAAGAAGAAAATAGTCCTCAGCCAAAAGGCTGAGGAAAACCTAAATCAGGTCGGGAGAGAAAATTTCAGGAAGAACTTGGCCTATGTTTACGGCAGCAAAACTCTAAACAGGTAAAGCAGGTCCTAGCACACAGCCTCATCTATATTGAGCTGCAAATAAATACTTCCAAAGATAAAGGGAAATGTAAAAGCATCCATTACTACGTATTTCTCACTGACCGTTTAACAGGGTGTGATCACAACATAATAGGCTTGTTTTGGGAAGCTACAAAGACACCCACACCTAATGAGATGCCTCTTTCAAAGTGACCCTCCAAAGGGTAACATGGGATCCAAACACTACCGTTCTTTTACCCGTTCACAGAACTTCTTGAGAATGTCCTTCAGAATCAGCTAGTGAACGGTACACTCACCGATCTTTAGTGAAT
>NW_007747008.1:0-400 GCF_000696425.1 Galeopterus variegatus | reverse complement strand
GGGATGGTATTAGGAGTTGGGGTCTTTGAGAGACAATGAGGTCATGAGAGTGGAGCCCTTCTGAATGGGATTAGGGACCTTCTAACAGAGGCTACACACAGACTCCCACCCCTTCTACCATGTGAGGACACATCTAGAACGTGTCATTTATGAACCAGAAAGTGGACCCTTACTAGACACTGAATTTGCCATGCCTGGATCTTGGACTTACAGCCTCCAGAACCATAAGAAATAGATTTCTGTTGTTTGTAAGCCACCCAGTCTATGGTATTTTGTTAAAGCAGCCAGAGTAGACTGAGACAGTAGGGAAGCATTGCAAGGAAAACAAAAACAAAGCAAAAGACCAACATCTGAGTGACCTCTTCACATTCGGATCCAGCAATTTTCATCTCACTGCTAT
>NW_007747007.1:0-12793 GCF_000696425.1 Galeopterus variegatus | reverse complement strand
CGCTGCCGCGCTTCCCAAGCGGCGCACTATCCAGTGCGCCACCGGGCCGGCCCTGTTTTTTTGATCCATGGTTGGTTGAGCCTACAGATGTGGAGGACCAATTGTATATGCATTATTAATCGATCAATAATAAAATCTAGTAATGGGTCTAATAACCACCAGGATTTTGAAGTAGAGATGAGTGTAAATGGTATTTTGAGATATCTGCAACAATGATATGAAAATACTACCTGAAATGAAAATAATATGGTATGAAAATATATGTTATTTCTGCAGAGTCTAGGTGTGTTGATTCTACTTTGGTTTATTGTTTACATTCACAATTTAAGAAAATATTAAATTTAGTTAGAATTTAGTGAACATAGTTTTTTTTTTTCACATAATTTCACAGACATCCTGAATTTTATCCATTGACTCTTTGGGAGTCTGTTTAGAACCTTGATGGGGATGGGCCTGGAAGTGGAAGTTCAGCAGCTCCTCCAGGGATGGGAGTTGCTGGCAGAGGCTTGAGTCCAGCAGAGGAATAATTGACCATGTGCTGCTTCCAAAACACGCTTTATGAGAGCCCTTGAATGACCCCAGTATGACCAAAGATTGAAGTTCAAAAGAGCTGAGGATCTAAAGCCGTTTCCTTGAGCCAGACACAAACCACTATCCTTTTAAAACTGAATTTTTCTGCTGGAAATCATGAAAGACAATGCTTTCTGATGAGATGTTTGGGGCTTCCTGCTTCCCAATAGTCAAAGGAACACCTTAAAGAGGAAGCTTCACACAGTATCTCTGTATTTCTCCTGGTTCATTTTTATTCCCATACACATCAGCATTTGGGAAATGAAATCCTGGGGTTCTGCAGGACATTCCATATATTTGCTATAAAAAAAAGAATACATATTGAAGAGCATTTTAGGGTAGGACCTCGAAGCTCTACCATTATGTACACAATGCATAAGTGCTTACAGATGGGGTTCCTTAGGTTCATTCATCGCATTTATGATTGATAGACTCTCCTAAAAGTAGTTTCTTCTTTAACTACATGGTTTGGGATGTGTGATATACACTAGTAATTGATCAGAGTTGGAGATGTTCCCACTCACCCTGGTTAGGAGGAGGGTTCACTTGAATGTGCCCCCTGCTCCCTGCTACAAGGAAACAGGCCCAGAGCAGGACAAACTTTCAAGATACAGATGTGTGGCTTATCACTTGCCTGGATGTCCTGCTCTTCATCAATGAGAGGGCTTTAATAGGATGCAAATTTGTATTGCATAAAATCTCTGAAATTAATGGAGGCCCTTTCCCATGTTTTTTGCTGAACTTGGCACAGAGGTTTACAGTTTGGGAAAGCTGAAGCTATTAAAAAGCCTGTCAAAAGTTTGACCCATGATAAGATTCTTTTGGTCTGGTCAAAAAAATAGAGGAATTTAAATGTAGACACTGAGTAATTCAAGGGGCCTTAGAACCCTGATGTGTATTGAACCAAAGAACTTTTTGGCATGCAAAGCTTGGAAATTCTTCATGGTTTTCTTCTTGTGTGCTGCCTATCAGCTTGTCTGATAGTAGAAGGGTTTCCAGGAGTAAATAATCCTAACACTTTGTGACACATATTGGCTTTGCGGCAAGTTTTCAAGTGGAGTCGAATGGCTTTGTGTTGTTCAAATAATTCACTACAATGTAGCTTGACACGTGACATCTTATTTTATTAAGTACAGAAATTGGAATGGAAATCAAGAGCATGAAACATTCTTTGCTAAAATAAATCAGCAATAATTCCCTATAGGTTGAGAGTAGGAATGAGATTTAGTCTTATAAGTCTGCCCTTATGACATCTGACAATCAAATTAAAACCAGGTGTAACCTGTATCACCACAACCTGTCCCTTCCAACCACTTCCTGGTTTTTATAGCTACTATCTGTGTCTTTGATAAGTAGCACATGCTCCCTTCGTAGGAACTTGCCAAAATATTCAATAAAAATTACAAAAGCATGTAGAAAGTCTCCCCCCACTCCCCGCTGATTTTTTGGTTTGAATTTACAGTGTGGAGTGCTGAGAGCTTGTTGCTCACGGGAAAGATTATTTTTCATCCTGTCTACTCCAGCCCAGATGATTATTGTGCATGCCCACTGGCCTCCCAGGTTACAGTTCTAAGAGGGGATCAGATTGAAACATATTAGGACTAACTGCATCCAATCCCCTTGACAGGAAGTCATGACTGCATCTGTCTCTAAGGCTGTTGCTGGGGTCTTTGTAACCAACACCTCTTGCTCTATTTCCACTCCTGGGTCAAATGCTTATTACCCTTTAGGCCTAAACTTTTACAAGTAATTAGTAGTTGCATCTTCCCTGTGCTCAATTATCTTATCCATTTTCTAACCAAATTCCCATTGAAATCAACAACTAGGCTTATTGATTTAATTTAGACTAATTTAATTTTAATCAATGACTTGCAGTTGCTTTCACTGAAAGTTTAAATTAAGAAAGTCCCAATGAAGTAAACTAATGGGTTTAGTATTTCATAAATACTTACCTTTAAAATGCTAAGTCTAGTTATGCCCATAAAGGAAATGAACCTCGCTAACTTTTTAAAAGCATAGGAATCAAGCAAATAATTTGTCAAAAAGAGTAGAATACTATCAACTCTATGAGTGCACTCCACTATCTAAAATCCTATTCTTGGTATTGAGAAATGATTGGTTTAAGAATAATTTCCCACAAACCACTGTATTGAACATTCATTTACTTTGGGAGCCAACTCAGGGTTAGGGCAACTTTGTCCAGGGAGCAGAATTCTGACAGCATAAATTTCATTTCTTTCTGATTGCTCAAGGGAACCAGCATGTACAAATCCAGGTCTTGATGCTATTTTAAGAAAAAATAATTAGTCTCTTTCTTGCTCTGAAAACTTTTTAGCTCATGAAGTTCTCATTGACTTTCAAAGACTTAGGAATAATTTGAAGACTGATTTTGCTTGTTGAAGCCTTTGGGAAATGTATGGTCAGAACTGACCAACATTAGCCCATGTTTTAAATTCTGTATGGCTTCCTCACACTTCCATTCTGAGTTCTAATGTCTTTTCATCCTGGCCAGAAGCTGCAGCTATTTTTCTCCATGCTTGACCTAGCCATTTATCCCACTTTCTTTTGGCAGAAGAATAGAAAACAACATTTGCAGCATTCCTAAATTAATTATACTTTTTGCAAGCTAAAGAACTGTGACAGAATCACAAAACAGCAACTGAAAACTAATTCCTTAAAAGAATATGAAAAAAGGAAGTTGTATAAGATAGGGTAATTAATCTTGCAATAAAAATAATTGTTTACAGTTAAAATTAATGTAACATGCATTCCTCAGAAGATAATAAATTATGGACTTTCTCATTAGCATTTGAATTGATTTCCTCTAATTTCTGAGGAGCACATGAGCATGTGACTAGATTAAGTTTAATTGGACTACAGCTGGTGCTGATTGTATGCACATGGGGTGGGTGAGGGCTTTGCTGACTGATTGGCTGTCTCTGCATTTTGTTTCCATTGTCTTTCTTTCTCTGCTGTTTTTCCCTGCAGGTAGAAAGATTGAAAGTAGAAGAGTTTAAAAACAGAATTAACTAGAGAAAGATCTGTGGCTTGGGATAATGTTAGCCCATGAGCTCCTACCAAGAATGATTATGTTATAATACATGATTATCATATAGTATAACTGTTATTACCATCTTCTCATCATTATATAGTTATTATTTTGTCAGCAACTAACTTCTTGAGCATTTACCATGTGCTGTCATTTTACTATGTACTTTATATGTCGTTTAATCTCCACAACAGCTTTATTGTAGGTGTTTTTCCCATTCTTCCCATTTCTTGGGTGAGTAAACTAAGGTTCAGAGGGGTGGAATAACTTGTTGAAGGTAACACAGTTGGATATGGTAGAGTTGAGATTAGATTATATATATATATATATATATATATATTTAAATTCTAGAGATCATGCTCTTAACCACTTTGTTATTCTGATTATTTGGAGAATCAAGCAGTCTAATTACCCTGCTGATGGAGAATGAAAAATGGATAGCTTGTGTTCCTTGCTAAGCATCTAGGTAGGTCAAACAGCATCCACAGGAGGTGAAAACAGCTAAGAAGGGGTTAACTTACAGCTGATGAAGAACTATATGATTACCTTGGAGATAGGAAGGGTTTCTAATAGGCCCATAATTAGGAAAAAAAAAAAGCATGAATCCAATTAATATTAGACTTGCTATTGGGCTTGTGGGAAGAAACCAATATTTTAGAAAAGGCAAGGAGAAGATTTGGTAAAATTTCAGCCTAATTCTACTAGGGTGTGTCTAATTAGAGCTGAGAAAATTAAAAACAAAATAATAATTCTAGATTCTTAGTCCTACAATGGGATGTTTTCTCCTAGAATAAATTTCTCATTTAGATAAAGTAGAACTATTTAGAGCAATTTGAAAAATAGACTCCTTCAGAGAATTCTATGGGACTTGAGTGGTGTGAAGCTTTGTGTCTTTCTCACTTGGGTGGAGACTTAGCTCCTCATAGGTGTTTGGCCCCTCCCAGCAGGAATGTCTCAGGCCTTTTGCTTTATTGATATACAGGAAAAGAAGCAACTTTAGAGTAGGGGTTCTTTCAGCAGAAGATAAAATAATTTTAGGTGAGTTTAATGGTTTTTTCTTTTGAGTTTCCATTTACACCTGTACTAATTTCACTCTGCCTCATCCTATATCCAGTTTTTTACACGACAGGTCCCCATAGACTGTATATTCCTTGAGGATGGGACCTACATTTGGTGTAATAGATACACCAAAGTGTAGGTATTAGCTACAATTCTACATAAAATTTTCCTAGTTCTAAATAAAGTTGGGTCTTGAAAATTTTTCCACACTGTTTTATTTGCCATGTATATCTTAATGTTGTACTTTAAGGGTTATTCGTAAGTTCAAATGTTGATGTAGGTAATAAATTATATGAAGAAATAGAAATCGATCATGATATCCAGTATCAGTGTGGATAAAAAAAAGACTTTAGAAAATGTGATATGTGAGATTATATTCCTGCTATCTTTGAACAGAAAATCTTTCATTGGGACTGCTGAGTATTAAACATGGGATCTATATTTTAAAAATATATACATATATGCACACACCCATTTTAGGTCTAGGTTCTCCTCCCTGCTTAGACATTAATCATGGGAAGCAGGCAAAACTAGACAGTTAGCTGATGTGCTAATATTTTAGTTGAACAAATGTGCCCAGTAAATTGCCAAGGGACCAGCCTGCTTGGAGCCTACTTTGATCCTTTGGCTTTTTGCATTTTTTACTGAGTTCCTAAATGGCTCCCCTCTTTTTCACTCCCCTCTTGGTTGGAGCTGTTAAAAATCTGTAAACCATATCCTTTGTTTCAGTTTTATCATAAGTTGAAATACAGCCCCACTTACATTTTCCCAGTAAACAAAGTGCCACGTTGTTGCAGCCTTGCTTTTCACCTCATTATGGCCAGAGCAGAGTGTGATGTCACACTTGACCCAATACCAGTCTGCCCATAAATGACACAGCCTGTTCCCCTCTTGCTTCCTGGCTGGAGCACTGGGAAGGAGCTTAGTATGAAATTCATGCCGTGATGACAGATTTAAAAGTTGCTACAAACTCTAACAGACAGCAACTGCAGTTTGTAGACATACACAATGTGTACCGCACTCTTGTATTTTTAAGCGATGACATTCTTCGTTTAAAGAGTTACATTTATATAGCTCATTACTGTTGCCTGTCTATGACATGAGGGTGGTAGAGAGAAGGGAAAAGAAGGCTAAATTGGATATGAAGACATTTACCAGAAGAATTTTCCAAATGTTAATGAGCAGCTTAAAGGCTGCACACGTGTTGCAGTGTAATTGGGTTTGATGCCTTCTGGGGACTTTGAAACTTTTCCTGCTCTTGCCCATTGTATTTTGAGGGGTAGAATGAGCCCCTTAGATTTCTAACACTTTGGCTCTGAAGATCCACATGGTGCTAAATTGTAAATCTGCAGACAGCCAACAAACAGCGGGCCAAGCTCCAGCTACTCTTGTTTGGTTTGGGCTTTTCAAGCCTCCTTGCCATTAAATGAATGGCAGTCTCTAAATGTCTCTAGGGAGGTACGACTTGCCACGGGGAGAGTTTACTGGAATGGGGCAAGGAGGGCTCCTTTCCTCTTGCTGGGGTTTTTTTCTTGGGGGAAAAAAAGAGAATGAGCAATTGTATCTAAATGTGTCCTGAGAATCTTGCTGACCTGTCTCTCTCTCTTAATCCCTAACACCTTCGTAGTCCATCCAAGCTCCCTATTGGTAAAGGCTTGGTTTTTTTCCATGTGAAGCAATTACAACTCAGAATTAGCTTGTATCATAAAGTGCATGTTTTAGTAGGTTCCCTTTGGTTGTTTTTCAGTCTCTTGGAACGTGGTTATTTATGTTCATTCACCAGAGAAGGAACAAGATGCCTCCTAAGCTTGGTCCAAGCAGGCAGGTTGTTCCCATTGTGAATTATCCCCTGATTTCTGGCACGGGGGGAGAACAATTCTGGGAGCAGTGAGGTACTGGGCTGGATACCCAGGCACCAGAGCTCCTGCCCTCTCTGAAATAATGGGTGGGGGTCATTGTGAGCTTTGGGTTGCATGTTGCTCAGTCTAGATGAAGTTAATTATGACTACTGTTATAATTCAGGAGAGAGTTTTATTGAACACCGGAAGATCCATGATTTAAGGGTCCGTAAATTACTCTCACAGAAGCAGGGGGCTATTGGCCAGCACAGTGATTCTGTAAAGTGGTCTAAAGCTTCTTGAGGAAGATTCGTAGAAGGTGTCCTGAAGTTGTGCTTGCTCGGGAACAAGAACAAGTTTGGTAACGGGAATGGCTTCGAAAAATGAGTCCTTCAATCTCAGTTATTTCTTTAAAGGCACAGGCTTGCGATCCTCATTCTTGCGAGGCTGCTAAGTCACTGTCCTGGAATGCTGGCTGATATGAAGGGCTGTAGAACTGGGCTGACTCTTCATTAACCTTTTAACTTTCTGCTTAGTTTGCTATTCTGATAGCCTGTTGTCATATTGCGAAAATACTCACTCTTTTTGGTTTAGACTTTACAAATGTTCCATAGCCTTTGATTATGGAGAGCAACCTAAAATTAAGTGGATGATGTTTAAATATGAATATTTTCAGTTTCTGTGTTTGGACTTAAACTGGCTAACAACAGAAAAGAAGCAGGTCATTCTGAAGAAACTCCCCAACTAAGTTCTTATCTAAAGCTCAGGGAACAATCTGAATGTTAGATGAGTCTCCAAATTCAGCAGAATCTCTAAACTAAACCTCTAATAGCAGCTATGAGGGATCAAGGGTCATTAAGCAGACCAGCCCTTCCCCCAGTTAGATGAATTATGTGTCAGGCACTGTCTCAGGTATCAGGAAGCTGTAAAGAAGTTTGTCACATTCTCTGATCCTAAGTAGGTAGTGAAGATCGACACAAAAAGATAACTAATAATAGGAAGTGGTTCAAAAGTGTGGTGGTATAATCATGCTCTGGGGATTTGAAAGGAGCGCTCCCTTCTAGCTGGCATGGTCAGAGAAACTCATCACAAAGCCCCAGTTGGATGCTTTCATACACATTATCTCATTTAATGTTTTCAACATCCCTGACATGTAGGTATTATTATTTTCATTTATCTGATGAAGATATTGAAGTTACCAGAGATTAAGAAAAAAAAAAAATCCAATAGGGAACTCAGATGGACTAAGAAGGTGATGAGGACTTAGAGACAGAGAAATGTTGGCAAGATTTTCAGGAAACATTTAGATGCAATCGCTCATTCTTTTTATCTTTTCTTCTTTTATTTTTTTCAAAACCTCAAGGCTAGAAAAAGTAGTCAGAATTAAAGCCCGGGTCAGACTATGCCAAATTGAGGAGCAGCATTATAAGGGAGTGGTGAAAGACCCACAGTCAGGAGACAAACACAAATGCCAGGAATCTAAAGTTTAACATGCAGTTCTGTTGCTCTGATTTGGAGGTTTGGGTGGTATGGTAAGCCTGGGGGAGAGTGGGGTGCTGCTTCGGAGGGCTTGGAATGATTGGCTCGAGTGAAGGGGACCTTCCAATTGACCATCACCTCCATGAGAGTACACACTATGTCTGATTTGTTCTCTGTGGGGGACCCCAGCACCTAGGACCATGCCAGATGCATAACAGGCACTCCATAGATAGAAAAGGAAGGGAGAATGGAAAGGAGAGAGGAAAGAAGGAATCATTGAACTTTATTCCCCTGAGGAGTGATTTGCTGAATGATCTATCAGGAAGGCTAATCTTGATATAGATGTTTAGGATGGCATGTAATTGGTAGAACCTGGAAGCAGAGTTGAATGGTAGCAAGAGCATCAAATTTAAACTGTTTGTTCAAATTTGGATGTAGAGAATTTTTGAATTTTTGACATATGATCCATATATGATTGTTATGCAAATTTTTTGCTATTTAAAAATCATAGCTGAATCCATGTGTTCTGAAGCAATATTATATCTGGTTGGGACTTTGCCTCACCTGGATAAATAATGTGAAATGACTGGAGATGAAGTGCTTAATTGCTTGTTTAATGTTTCCAGTAGATACACAGTTGGGACTGTCTTGATGCTACTCAGCCTTAAAATTCACTCTTTCAAACCTTTCTCCTAATAAAAGGTAGGTTTTTTGGTAATCAGGGATAGTTATTGTGATAATAGCCAATTGTACACGAGTCGTTAGGCTGTCAGGGTTCAGGGCTTTATGTGATCAGTCAGAAATTTGAGGAAAATAAATTTGAAATTCACTTTGGCCCCTGGGGCCAGAAGAGTGCCTGGTGCTCAGTCGATATTTTCCATGTGAATGAATGAGTATAATAGTTGATCAGACCACTTAAACTTGACCTGGCTGTTAGATGGGAATAGCAATGAATTAAAATTACTTAATGACTCACCATAATTTTCTCAAATTAATGTTCGTGTTTTTATTCCAATTTCTACCTCCTAAATCTAGGTCCTTATCATTTTATAATTGATTTTCTGCAGTAGTTTAGTGGTGGTTTTTCTTTCTCCCACCATTTTCTATCCCCACTCCTGAAACCCCCAGTAGTTCATGTCCAGATACAATAAGTTCCTGAAAATAATTATAGTTTTGTTCATTCGCTCATTCATTCATTTGTTTGCTCATTCATTTATTCTAAAATTATTTCTGAGTGCCTGCCCTAAATAAAGTAACTGTCCAGGTGTGATGAGGGTGACCGCTGAAGGGAGGAACACACAGCACTGTAGCACGCAGTCTGCAGCCCCTCCCCACCCCGACTCTATAAGCAGCTTTTATATTAAAAGAAACATGCTTTCCACTTTTGACTCTGGGAAGTTGGGACATGGAGTGGGAATAGCCTACTCATCCCTGGTGAAACTTCTCATTCTGGTCCTCAAGCCTCTCTTTGCATCTCCTTGTCTTGTTTTCTATTCCTTCCCCTTGCGGCATAGCATTTGTCTTTCTTTTCTGCAATAAAGCATTCAATAGCTCCCCAAAGCAAATCACGTTTTGCTCATTGCTTCCCACATGTGCCATGCTCATTTCTACCTGTCTTTCTTCTTGAAGCTGTCTCCTTCTTCCCTCTTTGGACAGCATTTCTCTCTTTCTGCCAACCTATTCTTTAACATCCAGCTCAATTTCTGTTTTCTCCACTGAGCTGTGTTATGTCCCAGCCACTTACTCTCTTCTTCCTGAATGAAGGATTTTGCCTCTTTGGTGTATTTTCTACTGTGTAATTATTGAGTTATTTCCCATTTATGTCTCTCCATCCCCCTCCTTATGGATGGCAAGTTCTTTGTAGACAGTTACTTTATTATTGTTTTTTATGGATGCACCATATCCTGGCCCAGCACTGAACACTTACCAATATGTGAGGGTTTGCCAGACAGTGGCATCTTCCTCAGGTGAGGGTACACTCGTGAAAGTGGTGAATTTGAGACTGTTAATTATTAACATTTGTTTTTTTAAATAGCACTTAATAGTAGAATACAATGAATGAGAAGACAGCTATAACTCTTTTATATTCTCAAGAGATTAAAATGGAGGTTTATCTTACACAGCTGTTTTTGTTAGAGGGATCCTTTGATCCATGCTGCCTGAATTATTTCATTATTGCTGTTAACTATTAATTTTATTGATTTAAAACAGAAACTTTAAAATTGCTATTGGCTTTCACAAGTTTGTTATTTTATGATCCATCGAGAAGACTATTTTGTTGCAGAATTTAAAGGGAGCTGAAGAGGCATTATGGAATTAGAAGGAATTTGGATATTTTAAAGTCAAGTCTACTTTCCTGACCAGGGGTCTAGATTGACAACTCATAAAAGGAAAGCCTCTAGGGACCAAACTTTGGCTCACTGAGCAGGTTCTCACCAATGAATGGAATGGGCTTGTGTGAAGGTCCCCCAGCAGGCTGTGGCATTATCATCACACTATCATTCATGAACTTTGGGGTTCTAAGTAGCATCTCCGGAAAGGAAAGAGAAACTTTTCTAGAATGCTTTACCTGCAAATGAGAGTGAATGATTTTCAGTTGTTTTATCCCATGTGTGGTCATTATGGAAACATTTCCCACCAAGCTCTGGCTTGGTCCCTCCTCACAGTTTGAAGCTGTGATACTTGCATCCATATTCAGCAACAGCTTGTAAAATAGTTTTCTGGCCAAATTAGGTTTTCTGTTGGGATTATTTTATTTCAGGTAGTAAATATACACAAAGTATCACTTGCTAATTGGCATAGACAGGATTTTGAAAAGATTGATTTTTTTCCTTTCATAAATATTGATACATATGTTAACTTTAGTTATTATTAAAATGTTTTCTAGTTGTGGTAAGGACTATGGTTGTGTAATAAATAGTCTAAAATATATTTTCAAAAGTTGTAATCTGGGGCCGGCCCCATGGCTCACTTGGGAGTGCCAAGGCCGTGGGTTCGGATCCTATATAGGGATGGCTGGTGCGCTCACTGGCTGAGCATGGTGCAGACAACGCGATGCCGAGGGTTGTGATCCCCATCCAAGTCAAAAAAAAAAAAAAAAGTTGTAATTTGATTTCCAGGTGACATTTTATTGTTGACAAAATGAGCAATCCATCTTAAAAAGCATAAATTAAAAAAAAAATACTAAAAATTGTATGCCATCAAAGCCAGGAGCATAAAGAAAAAGACTGAAGACTATATTAAAAACAAAACCATAGTAAACAAAACACATCCCATAAAAGAGGTAAGAAATACAGATCAATTAGAAAAAGATATTGACAACATATGATGAAGAGATTATATCCCTAATATATAAAGAGCTCCTATAAATTAATAAGGAATATGAACATGGCAATAGAAAGATACCAAAAAATACATAAAAGTATATTAAAACCTGTGATTAATCAAAGAACTACAAACTAAAGGAGCAATAGATAGTTTCTCCTATGAAATGAGCAAATATAGAAAATGCTCAATGTGATAGGATAAAAATAGGGAAACATGCATTCTTATAAAATTTTGATTGTGATAAAAACTGAACTAACATATTCCATTGGAAATTTGGTAAAATGACTTAAAGATATGTGTTCCTCTTGGCTCAGGAATTGTACTTCTGGAAATTTATTTGAAGGGAATACTTGGATAAACACATAAAAATATGTGCATGACAGAAACTGCAATCAATATAAATGACTGCTAGTAGTGGTTGTTTTAATAACTATAGGTATGACACCACAGATTACATACAGGCATTAAAAATGATGATGGAAATCTGTGTATATTAATATGGGATAATATACCCCATTTGCTATTAAATAAAAAAAAAATGATACAATAGAGAAAAGGTTTAAAGGATATAAATGAAAAATGATAGTGGTTGTTATCTTCGATTATTGGAGATTTATTAATTTAAAAAAAGAAAAAAATATTGAATCTGCCTTTATTTGGGGGGAACACACCAAAATGTGTTTCTGTCCATACTCACAGGTATTATTAATACAAAATCATTTTTTACAGATGACGTTTCCATATCTGCTTCCTAAGGTCACTCCAAGGACATGTTCATAGCCAAACTACTAGAGGGTGCAGACATCTTTGCATGGAAAAAGGATGGTTAGTCAGTGAGACTAGCATGGATTTATACGTAGGACTTCTTGATAAATATTACTTTTAATTCTAAAACAACACCATTGCCTGCAAATAATACAAGAAGTCACTAAAAACAAAGCAGGGGATGAGGAATGTGTATAAACCAGCTAGGAGTGTTGTCTTCCCCTGAAAGCATGTTCTGTGTACTTCTGGAAGCATTTAACACATCCAGCAGTGCTTTACAGACATTTCCCATCAATTGGCAAGTGTTTTTGAACTGGGGAATAGAACTCATTCATCACTCATTCAGTCACTTGAGAAATATTGAGTACGTACTATGTGCCAAACCCTGAGCTAGACACCAGGAACACAAAGTTGTGCACATACAGATCTTTCCTCAAAGTGCCCATGGGGAGGGAGGCAAGCAGGTCAAATAGGTAATTTCAGTGCAGTTTAATGCACACTTTGTGAGGGATGAGGGTTTGTCTGGCTAGGCTAAGACCTGGAATCCTACTCACAGTGCCAGTTGACAAGCTCTACAACCATGATCACGCCAGTTGTCGGGTTCTTTTACCTGCCAACTGGGCCTATTGTTGAGCTAGGGCTGGGTCTGGCACTCCCAGACCCCTCAAGCCCATTCACAGACTGGGTCACAAACCCTTCACATGCC
>NW_007747006.1:0-12793 GCF_000696425.1 Galeopterus variegatus | reverse complement strand
GGCGCACTCTCCAGTGCGCCACCGGGCCGGCCCAATATACTAGTAATATTGATTTGATCAACATGTGTCAACATTGAATCCCCAAAATATGTATAATTAACTATGATTCAATAATAAATAAATAAATAAAATAAAAAAAGAGAGATTGCCAAAAAACAAAACATAAAAAAAAAAGTCACTTTTAAAGAACTATTATCCCATTGGGGACAATTCCACCTGCCTATATATGTAGCGAGAGTTAAAAACTATGAGGACAGATTTTATAAGCTACAAGCAGAAGCAGTTCCTTTTTTATAGTCATTCTAGCTAAGTCTCAAATAGAAGTGGTACATTTTCCTTCATTACACTGAAAAAAAAAATCAAATGATACTTCTGGTTGGTGTTGACATCATTTTAGGATTTGTTGCTTAGTGTTGCTTTGCCTCCCATGGATTTGTCACCCTACTTCCCCTGGGTGACGGAGATGCAAAGGATTACTTAAAGCCCATCTCTTCTGAGCAGTGAGAGACCCCGAAGTGGTTAATTTTCCTGGGACCCTCCAGCAGGAGGCATCCCTTCCTTGGGAAATTAACCCCGAATTGGGGTTCTCTTCCTGCATTTATTCTCCAGACCAGGAAGTTACAGGAAGAGAACCTAGGTGGGGTTACAGTTTAACAATATAGGCTGGTAACTTTCAGTGAAACAAGTCAGATGACATTCCAGTAGACAATTAAGTTATCCACCAACAAAGGCTTGATCTTAGCAAACATTCCTTCTCCCTCCAGAAATTTTCCAGTATCTTTATATAGTAATCAGTAACTAGTGTGTCCTTAACCAGCAACCTTGCTGTGCCACAAATCTTTATCTTACACTAGAGACTTTATAGCCTGAGGAAAATTTCCAGTCATCTGCAAGGTCAATATTTGAAACTGTAAGGCTTTGGAAAACCAGGCCCTGTGAAGTACATATGCTTTATAGTATATTCCACAAGGATTGGTTCAATCCTTGGTCTTAGTTTTAAAGGGATACAAGCTATTTGTTAAAATAAAACCAACTAATGATTCTGATATTTGGGACTTTATCTAAAGTACCAAACTTGCAAACAAATAAAACGGGACAACAAATTTCAAAAATCTCTTTCATAGAAGA
This sequence comes from Galeopterus variegatus, assembly GCF_000696425.1. Classification (NCBI taxonomy): domain Eukaryota; kingdom Metazoa; phylum Chordata; class Mammalia; order Dermoptera; family Cynocephalidae; genus Galeopterus; species Galeopterus variegatus. The sequence continues at coordinate 11,665 of NW_007747006.1, read as the reverse complement.
GTGAACTTTTGCTCAGAAATCCCTGATTTTAGATAGTTCAGTTTTCCATTTAAAGTCCATAAAGAATATTTATTAGAATTGCTTTTACTATGATCTAAGAGCTCTTTAAAAGTATAGAGTCAGTATAGGTCAAATTTATTAGGAGCTTGTATTTCCCAAATACTCATTTCCTCCATGACTTTGTCTGTCTGGGCCAGGCACCCCGTACATGATGATTTCGGTGCATCTGAATTTATATCTCAGTCTAGAGCAAATGGCCCTAAAGTCATGAAAAGAATCAGAATGTCTACCACTGTGCAACATAAAGTTCCATTTATTTTCCCACATTATTGCTCTTTGTATGATGGAAAAAAATTAAATATTGCCATTAGATCACACATAACTTTTCTGGTTGTTCATATGTAAGGGTGACTGTATGTCTATATCCCACCCATCTATTGCAAGGCAAGTCAACCTACATTTCTTTATTTGCTTTTTTTTTTTTTTTTAAGTCAGCTTACATTGATCCCTTATCCAGGGTGAATCTATGTTTTGAGTTTTTTAATAAAGTGAAAACTGAGTTCTCCCCTGTCTGATAGTTAAATACAAAAAAAACCTTTGAAACCCCAACTAATCAGAAATCTGTATTTTATTTCTGTTATACTTGCCCTTGATAAGAAAGTAGCAAATGACAACCAAACTGACGAGGGGAATTTTAGTTACTAAAAAGTAACAGAATGTGTCCTGGACTCAGGACAGATTATGTATAATCTCCCATATTTTGTGAATTATATATATCATCTACATGGAAAATTTGTATTTAATTCTGACTGAGTTATCAAAGAAATCTTCTATCCTATTCCTTATTCTGTTCTTGTGAGGGTGGAAAGGAAGATTATGCTTTCCACAGAAGTTTCAATAACTGTTCAAGCAAAAAGATGAAAATATTGGGGGGTCTATCTGTTTTAACCAGAAATGAATCCAGTCAAGAAGCTCATTTCCTAAGTATTCCCTAAACATTCTACTTACTATGCTTCTCAATCCATTCTCCTGTGTCCCCAAACAAACATATCCAGAACTAAAATCATGTCCTGATTTAAATATCTAACTTACCTGTGACTCATAAAATTCTCACGGGATATTTTCAGATCATTTGGGATTACTGGAATTCTTGGTTGTACCTGAAGAAGAAAATCTCACTTGGAACATTGCCCATAACTGCATTCTGATTTAGATAATAATGTACCACCTTCATGAACTTGAGTTGTATTTGATATCAAAGTCATTCATACATCCTTTTGTGATATGAGTGAACCAGGAAGTATCATCTTGCCCTAAGTCATAGGGTCTTTGTTCTTCCCTGGCTATCAGACTTTGAGGTACGGTACCTCAAGATTAGTAAGCTGTCAAATCCTGTTTGCTTAGACCACCTGCACCCATTCTTCAGGTCCTGGGATAACTATCACTTTCTTACAGAGACTACTGACTCTTGGATTACTGTTTGGTAGTCCTCTGCCTTCTGCTGTCATTACTCTCTGGGCTTCCTCCATTAGAAGACTCATAACCTTTTAATTCATGAATTTGTTTAATGCATGGCTTCCCTGGTAGACTATCAGCTTCATGAGGGCAGAGACCACATCTCTATTTTTTATATTTCCAGCCCTTAACACAATGCCTTTTTAAGAAATATTTTTGATTGAATTAGTGAATGAATGAATGAATGAAAATTTTAAATGTGCTCTTCATACAGGGCTAAAATCACTATACGGTTACAGTATTCCTGGTTAAGAAACATCACTTTCTTGAGCCTTTTCAGATTTGTTACTAGCACTAGATGTTGGTTTTCTTTTGGAGAAGTGTTTTCACTAAGAAGCATTTGTAAGATTACTTCTCAAAAATTATAATAGCTATAACAATCACAAAGATGTGGGTGAGTTTACATGGTCTTCTCACTGAGTGACTAGTACCAAGTGACTTGTTATTTAAACTCATGATACAAGAAAATTGCAAATTACAGGGTGTCAAGGATCTTTAGAGGTGCTTGAAAATAGCAAAAAACTGAATTTGTGGTCTACACAAATGCCAAACACCTATTACGTTTAATCAGATTGTCCTCCTAACTCATTAGCCAAGGGGAGGATGGGGGTGGGGGAGGAAGGAAGTGATCTGGTAACAAGGAGCATCTGAGGGTAGCGGGGGCAACAAGGCCTTTGGTGAGAACCTGAGGTTTCTAGATACTACATAAAAGGGGATGAGAATGTGCCAGAGACAGACTTTGCCTTTTTTTCAGAATTTTATCTCAAGTTGGTTCTGCTCCAGGGAAAGATGCAAGAGACTCTCTACCTTCTCCTGAATAGCATGATCCCTGTTCTAAAGCCCCTAAATCCAGCTAGAACTATTATTTATATGAAGTCGGCTACAGGGGCTACCTCAGAACAAAGCTGCCAAAGACAGCAGTTTTTTGTTGTTTCTGAGAAAAATCATATTAATTCTTTAAAAAATAATTATTTTAAGACTGAATTATTAATTCTTTAAAAACCCTGAAGATACTTTTTTTTCCCCAGGAAGACTTCCCTGATCTTTACTTTCCCTGCCCCTTCACTCCCCATCTGGTCTATTTCTGTTTATATTCATCAAATTTTATTGTCTTTTTTTTTGTTTATCTATTGGCTCCTTAAAGGCAGGGCTTATGTTTTACTCTTTCTATTTTTTTTCATTTTCTTTGTAGCTGAGATATTTAAGTACCTCACCCATGGCAGGCAATCAATAAATATTTATTGAAATGAACTGAGTTATACGAATGGACCTTGAAATCAATTTATGTGAGAGAATGCCTATCTCCATACAGTATGTCTAGCTTGACAGTCCTACTTTTAAGGGACTTGAAAGTGTTAATTAGAGAGCAATGTGGATAACAGAAGGACTACAAAATACGTGCATTGAGGCGGAGATGAGCCATTTGGAGTAGAGATGTGATAAAAGACAGATTAAACAAAATCAAGACAGATATCCACGGTGACTCACAATCATAACCATCATCAGTAGGTATTTCTTCCACAGTAAATGGTTAAGCTCCTGGCTCAGTGTAGGAATATGAGTATTAAGCAAGACGGGTCTTATTTAGGATTTATTTTTTTTTTTTTGAGATTCGTCCATTTTGTGCTTTTATTTTTTTAAAAAAGTTTTATTTCTAATCTTTTTTATTGAGATATAATTCACATATCATAAAATTTACCATCTTAGTATACAATTCAGTGGTTTTCAGTGTATTCAAAAAGTTGTGCAACAATCACTACTATTTACTTCCAGAACATCTCATTATCCCCAGATAGAAACCCCCTACCCATCAGCAGTCATTTCTCATTTCCCTTCCCCCCAGTCCTTGGCAACCACTATCTATTTTCTCTCCCTGTGCATTTGCATATTAAGGACATTTCTTTAAATGAAATCAATACAATATGTGGCCTTGTGCATTCTTTTCCTTAGCATAATGTTTCCAAGGCTCATCTATGTTGTAGTATGTATTAGTATTCATTCCTTTCCATGGCTGAATAATATTCCGAATAATATTCCAGTTGGATAGCTAGACCACATTTTGCTTAGGCAGTTGATGACATTTGAGTTATTTCCACTTTTTGGCTACCATGAATACTGCTGCTATGAACATTCTTGTATGAGTTTATGTGTGGAAATATGTTTTCAGTTCTCTTGGGTATACATTTAGGAATGGAATTGCTGGGTCATATGGCAACTCTGTGTTTAAGTTTTAAGGAACTGCCAAACTGTTTTCCAAAGCAGCTGTAATGTTTTGTATTCCCATTAACAATGTATGGGGGTTCTAATTCTCCACATGCTCATCAATACTTGTTACTGTCCACTGTCTTTTCTATTATAGCCATCCTAGTGAATGTAAAGTTTATCGCATTGTGGGCTTGACTTGCATTTCCTTAATGACTAATAATGTTGAGCATCTTTTCACGTGTTTACTGGCCATGTGTATATTTACTTTGGAGAAATATCTATTCAACTTTTCTGCTCACTTTTAAGCAGGGTGTTTGTCTTTTTCCTGTTGAGTTGTAAGACTTCTTTATAGACGCTGGAGACTAGTCCTTATTCGATATAGTCTCTTATCCAATGATTTGCAAATATTTGGGTTGTCTTTTCATGTTATTGATGGTGTTATTTACAACACGAAAGTTTTAAATTTGATGAAGACCAATTTATCTATCTTCTTTTGGTGCTTGTGCTTATCTAAGAAACCATTGCGTTCTCCAACGTCATGAAGATTTACACTTATGTTTCCTTCTAAGAGTTTTATGGTGTTAGCTCTAATGTTTAGGCACTTGACCCATTTTGAGTTATTTTTCTGTATTTGGTGTGAGGAAGAGGTACAACTTCATTCTTTTGCATATGGATATACAGTTGTTCCAGTACCATTTTATTTTATTGAAGAATATTTTTTCCTCATTGAATTGTCTTGGCACCTTCGTCAAGAATCAATTGTTCATAAATGTAAGAATTTATTTCTGGACTCTCAAGTTTTTTCCATTGATCTATATGTCTGTCCTCATGCCAATACCATGCAGTCCTGAGTGTAGTTTTATAGTAAGCTTTAAAACTGGGAAGTGTGTGTCCTCTGACTTTGTTCCTCTTCTTCAAGATTGCTTTGGCTATTCTGGATCTCTTGTCTTTTCATATAAATTTTAAATTTTCTTATAAATTTCTGCAAAAATTGCATCTGGGATTTTGAGAGGGATTACAATAAATCTGTAGATCAATTTGGGAGTATTGCAATCTTTACAATATTAAGTGTTCCAATCTATAAACACAGGGCTCTTTTCATTTTTTTAGGTTGTCTTTACTTTCTTTCCATGATGTTTTATAGTTTTTGATGTACAGGTTTTGTACCTCTTTTTTTCCTAAGTATTTGTTTTTGATGCTATTGTAAATAGAATTGCTTTCTTAATTTCATTTCTGGATTGTTTACTGCTAGCATATAGAAATAAATTAATGTTTGTATATTGACCTTGTATCCTCATTTATTAGCTCTAAATAAATCCTAATTGGGACTTTCTATTTATGAGATCATGTCATCTGCAAATAGAGAGAGTTTTACTTCTTCCTTTCTAACCTGGATGGCATTAATTTCTTTTCCTTATGTTAATTGCCCTGCTGAGAACATTCGGTACAGTGTTGAACAGAAGTGGCAAGAGCAGACATACCTGTCGTGTTCCTGATCTTAGGGGAAAGTAGGCAGCCTGTCACCATTAAGTATGATGTTAGCTGTGGGTTTTTCATAAATATCCTTTAGGTTGAGGGAGTTCCCTTCTATTCCTAGGAGTCTTTGTATGTCTTCCCCAGTATCTGCGTTCAACTCACTGCTGAGAAAGGAGGAGTGTCACAGTGACCACAGCAGATCTGCAGTTCCTCCCCCTGAAAGCATGTTGAGGTGTTACTGCATAGAGCGAGGCAAGGGTATTTCATATTTATTTTCTAGCTTTCTGTAGTTTCCTACCAGGTTCTTACAGCACAGGAAAGGGTTCCTCGGCACTTTTCTGTTTGAGGTCCTTCCTTTTGGAAGCTGCAGCAAATGGTAAAACCACCACATGTGGTTCCATTCCTATCAGGCCTGGGCAAAGGCGAAGGTCAGGGAAGACGTCCTGAGAAATATGACAGCTGCTGAAGTCCCAAGCATGCCTGCTGCCAAGGTCAGCTTAGGCCTGGGGTCAGTGCATTCTAAATGTGGACACAAATGGTTCCAGGAATAAGACTAGGAAAAAATCCCATTCCTACTTTTCCAAACTCCAGTCAATGTTAATATTAAACACTGTGATCTTAATTACATAGAAAATGAACACAGATCACAATATCCAGATACAGCTTTGCCAGTAGTTGCAGTTAAATTTCCAAATCCCACTCAAAAATTTCACAAAACTGCTGCTCTCTTTCCTATCCTATTAGCCTGAAGCACTTTTGCCATGAACTCAGTGAAGGAGCCTTTCTTATATCTCCTGTTTTTCTTCCATTGCTTGCCCTTCCTCTTACTGCACATTTAGCCCCACTTTCCTCCCCAAGTCAAAAGGGAATCATAGAATATTAGAGTTATGAAACCCTTCCCCAACCCCTACCCTAAACCTAACCATGTAGCTAAATTTACCCTTAACCCAAGCCCAATTCTTACCCTAACCCTAACAACCATCCTGACGCTACCTGAAACCTTAGGTTAACCCAAGTCCTAACTGCAACCTGGAACAGCATCCTTCCTGAAACAGGCCTCTTTCCTCTGCAGCTGTGATTGATGGCAGAGATTTGTCCTTGTTCCTTCTATATCCTCCTTGTTAGTCTTCTTTCTTTTCCTAATTCTCCTACCCCACCACCATTCTCCACCACCAGTTACAAATATCCAGGACAGGTGACACCCCCCACTAGATAGAAAGTCTATAGAATCTCTCTCCAGCTTTTCTACTGAGATGCTGACTGAATTAATGATAAACCCAAAGATTAAGCTCCTTGTTTCATGATTATAATAGAGGATGAAGGATTGTGCATGCACGCGCATGTGTCCACGTGTGTGTGGATTGTATTGGTGCTATGCTAAGGGGAGAAGAAGCCCCATAACTCCCTGAACCTCTAAAAGGGTTCAGTTACTTAGGAGCCCAAAGCAAAATGGCTTATCCCATCTCTTCCCCTCTGGCCCACCTACCTTGGTTCACCTTTGGCTTGTTGAAATGGGGAAGGTTTATCATATTGTGTCAGTTGATGGTGCTCCCAGGACCAACAGTTCCTTATTTGCAGCCTTTATCAAGGCCTTCCCTGCAAGGGACCCCATCACTGTCTCTCTGCAGGGCTCTGGTGGGGGGAAGGCTAGTGCTGGGCCCTGGGGACACCCCTCTCTGTCATCTCCCTTGCCTACCATTTTTATTTCTTGACACGTGGAGCACAGCTGCTTGTTTCTGAGCAGCATGAAGTCACTCTGGATCCTCCCGGTCTGAGGGGAAAGAGAGACAAAGACAGGTAAGGACATGGTGGGGTACCTGAGTCAGAAAAGAAGTGAGAAAGAGGTGGAGAGGGGAGAGAGGTAACAGCTTTTTCCTTCCATAAAACAGAGGTGGGCACTCGGGTCCCAGTTCCACCCAGGGTGGGTGTTGAATCTGAGGTGGGCCACAGCTGTTAGTTTCAGAAAGGGTTTAGGCAGTAGGAAGTGAGCCATGGATTAGGTGGTGGCCTAAGAGATGCTACATATGGTGGTGTAGGTATAAGAACAGCTGGCAGAAGGGGCTGGGGCTGGCGGCTGAAGGCCAGTGGGGCCTCTGCTTTCCAACCTGAGCACCTATGGCTGGAGGGCTGCATTCTACTGTAGATGGCACATTTTTCCCATTTCATACAAAGGGTCCAGTCTATGGATGAGCTGGGAACCTCTGATGGCCTAAGAAACAAGACAAGACTTCTCTTCTGCAAGCCTCCCTTTACCAGCTTCTTCTAAGCATCATTCTCTTTTCTCATGCCTTAACTCTGGCCCAACATCTGCTCTCAAGCATCTGTGGTCCAGCACCACTGGACTTTCTGCACCTCCTGAACATCACAAATGAAGCCACAAACAGAACTGGTGTGTGGATCCTGGGAATTGGTGTGTGGATCCTGAGCCCCCTCACTCCTCTGGGGAAGAGAGGCTGTCCCAGCCAAGGAAAAGAAATGACCAGTGGAGACACGATGGTGCATCCTGTCTGCTCATTGAAACCACTGCTTTCTTTCTGACTTCATTTCTGCAAAAGGGTGAAAGAGAGATTCAGGGCATTTACACCTAAAACACGAAACTCTCATTTGCATCTCTGGTAAAGGTTTGGATAGGGAGCAAATAAGGCTAAAATGATGTTTGGGGATTCTCTCTTACTCTCCCTCACTGACACTGATATCAGAGTTGTGAGATATGTTCATAGCAAGTGTAGAACATGGAGAAGAGGAGGGCCTCAGTGACAAGCAGAAGATGACTGTCACCTGATGGCTTCTCCTTCCATTTGATTGGCTTGTTGACCTATCACTACATGGGTGCCCTGACCCATTCCTGCTGCCCCGGGAGGTGTGGGGAACATGAAGAGGAGGAATATATCTGAGTAGTGTGTGGAGTGCCTGGGGCATGCTCCCAAGGTGACCTTTGCTGCAAGTAGCTTCATCCTTTGAGAGACATATGGGACATGGGTGAGGCATTATTGGGGGTTCGAGGATTGAAAAACTACTGACAAAGTTGGATTCTTTGGACAAATATTTAAAATACACTTTATTTTTATAGGGCATTTTGAAAGAATCAACTCAGTATTATAATGCTGTGGGCTGGTATGTTAAAGTGTGAATGACTAGGTTCATTCATTCAGTAATGAACATTTATTGTGAGGCCACCACACAGAAGGCACTGTGCTGGGGACACAAAGATGAATAAGACCAAGCTTCTGGCCCTAAGGAAGACAAGAGGAGGATATAAATTCATTCATTCGCTTATTCATTAGGTACTGGGGACACTGAGATAAATAAGACACAGCTTCTGACTTCAAGCTGTTCACCACCCAGCAGACAGCGTATGAGGAAGACGATGGTGTTGAAGGTATTGTGTCAGAAAAGTATTGAGGCCACAGTGAAACTGAAAGGGGTCATTGAGCTCATCTGGGGGAGGCTCGGAGAGGGAAGGGTCTGAGAAGGGTTAAAAGAACAGGCAATGCTTGAGTAGGTGTTTGTGGGGTGAAAACGAAGAGGGGAGGGCATCCTGAGCCCAGAAAACACTGTGTAAAAGATGAAAGAATAGCTTAGCAAGCCAGCTGCAGGTAACTGAGGATAGACTGGAATGGCCACATTGCCGGGTGGGAGGAGGGGTGGTGTGAGAAGAGAATCCAGACAGGAAGAGTCTGAGTGTATTCACTCCTCTGCTTCAAGGCCAACTCAACTTTCTCCCACATATCCCCTGCAGCTCAGGATCCACCCTCCATCCCTCACACCTTTGAAGTGAGACTAGGATACCTTTCTGAAACTGTGATTCAAGGTCGAATGCTCATGATACCATAGAACAAGCCTTCAGAAAAGAGAGAATGCTTCTGACTGGAGGGATCAGGAAAGGCTTTTTAGTAGTGGTATTTGCAATTGGTCTGAAAGGATGTGGAATACCTGGGCAGGGGGAGGTGGGTGCAGGAGAATCCTTGAGCAGGTTTGTTTTTAGTAGAGTTATAAGCAGATTTTTGTTTTCCCTGCAGTTGATTCCTTCACCTTTCCCAGATTTCTGGTTTCTGCATAAGAAAACGACTAGACCCTACTGGGATTGGAATCACAAGGTTCCCTGCAAATCAAGTAATAAATATATTTATGAGAACTCTAAGGTGCATGGCAGGATCTTACTAGGTTAATGCCAACTCTAAGTATGACTACAGAGTCCCATAATCACGCTGACTGTCATCCCTTGGAACCTGAAGGATAAAATGTTTTCTATATTGCCTTACCTGGCCTTATTAACTCCTCATACCTTAAAACATGATGTAGGTGTCACTTTCTCAGAAAGCCTTTCTCCTGCCCCTCCTACCATTTCTTATCCCCCTAACCTGAGTTGGGTGCCTGCCTCTCTGATTCATCATAGAGTTGGTAGAACTTTCTCTGGATTTTGTACTATCCTTATTCCTCTTTTTAAACATGTGTGTTCTCCAGCAGGCTGAGAAGTATTTAAGAGCAAGAACTATGTCTTACACATCTTTGTATTCCTAGAATTTGGCACACAGTAAGGATTCAACAAGCGTTGGTTGAATAAGTGAGTCATTGTGAACATTTAAAATTATCAGGCTTGTGTGCTACAGCTCTGTTTGAATTTGTCTAAGAGGTTTTCCAGACTTTACTGGAAAATCACCCTCATGAAAAACAAATAAATAAATAAATAATCAGGTATAAATATAGACATAACAAACATATATGTACCTAAAACACAAAATACACGTGTGTGTGTGAAGATCACTATTATGACGCTGTGTTCAGGGAAACGTTACAGGACATTAGTGTTATCGTGCACCAAATTCACCCCGTGTGATGTGCCAGGGAGGGGCACTGGACAGGAGCTGGAAGAGCTCTGTTCCTGGCTCTTCAAGCGATTTGAGTGACTTTGGTCAATAATGTAAACTCTCTGGCCTCCCCTCCTCTGCTGACGATGGTCTGTGTGGCTCAGGAGACAGAGGCAGATGCTCTAGTCCTGCCCATGCCTTACACGCAGAGGTAAAAACCAATCTTTGATTTGTGGTTGTATCCCACCTCGGATTCACTATCCAAGTGAAGCCTTGCCTCCAAGAAGAGTTACCCCTTTCCTCTTTATTTGGAGAGGAAGGAGTAGGCCCAGGGGAGTCATGGAAGGCAGCTGTGAGGGGCAAATCCAAAGTCGATGCTGACAATTTGGGATTCCATATTTTGTAGACCTCATCGCCTCCATTCTGTCTGTCTTTCTTTCCAGCCCCGAAACCAAGGTCTTTTCCTTCTGCAGCATTCCCATCTCCCTCTTAAGGCCAGCTCAGCAGCAGTAGCAGGAATGGAGAGTGAGTTGGCCTCTGGTTCACAGCACAAGTCCATGGTTATATATCACTGAAGCCAGAGGCACTGAAATGCTAATGGAGCTCTCATTTCCCAAGCAGCTGTCACCAGGACAGCAGATGGCAGTTGTGACAGGAGAGTGATAGCAACCTGTTTATAGCTTGGTCAAGGTATGATGCAGATTTCAGCCAGTCCCCAGAAGCCACAGCCTGCTCCTCACATTTCACAATTGGAAACATACTAATATCTGAAGTCAGTATCTGTGGAGGTTCCTAAGAGCTGGCTCGTGGCCCAAGTCCTCAGCCTTCTTGAGTCCTTGGTAAAGAAACAGAGGAACATATTTCTGTCTCTGTCTCTCCTCTACCCTCTTTCTTTTCTCTGTCTCTGTGTCACACACACACACACACCTGTTCACATAACAAAAACTGAAAATGTAAACACAGATGGCAATTTTAAAAATAGACATCACAAATATGATTTGAGGAGCACGACAAATTTGCTTCTGTCCTTCTTGCCCTTTGATACCTCTATTCCTTTTGTCCCTTCTTCTTTTCTTCTGACTTAACTGAGAGAGACTTCAGACTTCACAGTTCACCTGGTTCAATTAATCCAATGAGGAAACTGTAGCCCAGAAAGGTTAAGAGATTTGTCCAATAGCACATGTATTTAGTTTTAGTCGGCTAGAAAGTTCAAAGACAGACTACCTTTCCTCAGGGGAAGAGTAGACTCTTAGGATCCACATGAGGGCATAATTATTCTTATATCCCCTCCAGTCCAANTAGGCCCAGGGGAGTCATGGAAGGCAGCTGTGAGGGGCAAATCCAAAGTCGATGCTGACAACTTGGGATTCCATATTTTGTAGGCCTCATCGCCTCCATTCTGTCTGTCTTTCTTTCCAGCCCTGAAACCAAGGTCTTTTCCTTCTGCAGCATTCCCATCTCCCTCTTAAGGCCAGCTCAGCAGCAGTAGCAGGAATGGAGAGTGAGTCGGCCTCTGGTTCACAGCACAAGTCCATGGTTATATATCACTGAAGCCAGAGGCACTGAAATGCTAATGGGGCTCTCATTTCCCAAGCAGCTATCACCAGGACAGCAGATGGCAGTTGTGACAGGAGAGTGATAGCAACCTGTTTATAGCTTGG
>NW_007747005.1:12102-12795 GCF_000696425.1 Galeopterus variegatus | reverse complement strand
ACAGATCTTAACAAATTTAAAATCATATCAAGTATCTTTTTTTGACCACGATTAAGTGAAATTAAAAATACATAACAGACAAATTTCTTAAAATTCACAAATGCATACAAATTAAACAACACGTTCCTGAACAACCAGTTGGTCAAATAGGAAATTTAAAAGGCAATTAAGGGCCGGCCTGGTGGCGCACTGCTACAGTGTGCCACTTGGGAGCGCGGTGGCGCTTCCGCCGAGGGTTCGGATCCCACATACAGACCGGTTCCCGCTCACTGGTTGAGCGAGGGACGGGAGCAACACCGAGGGTTGCGATTCCGTTGCTGGTCCCGGTCCGGTATGGGCGCGACACTGAGGGTTGCGATCCGTTGCCGGACACGAAAAAAGACAAAAAACATAAAAAATAAAATAAATAAATAAATAAATAAAAGTCAATTAAAAAATATCTTTAGATAAATGAAAATAAAAACACAATATACCAAAACTAATGGTATACAGCAAAAGCAGTTCTAACAGAGAAGTTTATAGCAATAAATGCTTTATCAAAAAAGAAGAAAGAACTTAAACAACTTAAAGTTGTAATGCAAGGAATTAGAAAAAGAAAAACAAACTAAGTACAAAGTTAGTAGAAGAAAGATAACAATAAAGATAAGAGCAGAAACAGATAAAATAGATACTAGAAAGACAGTACAAAAGATC
>NW_007747005.1:6133-6888 GCF_000696425.1 Galeopterus variegatus | reverse complement strand
GCTCTGCCAGATGACCAAACATCAATGTAGAGATATTAGAAACACGAAAAAAAAAAAAAAACCCTAAGAAATTATGAGTCCACCAAAGAAATACTATAACTCTAAATTATGAGACCCCATAGAGCAGGAAACCATTGAAATGACTGATAAAAAATTCAGCATAAAAATCTTAAGGAAACTGAATGAGATAACAAGAATACACAGTTAGACAACCCAATGAACTGGGCAAAACTATCCAGGATATGAAGGAATAAATTTGCAAAGAGATTAATGCTTTAAAAAAGATGGTAGCAGAACTCACAGAGCTGAAGGAGTCATTCAACAAAATAAAAAATACAACTGAGACCTTAAGCAGCAGGCTAAAGAGAATAAAAGAAAAAATGTCTTATCTTGAAGATAGTCTCTTCAAAATAACTCAGGTGAACAAAAAAGAAAGAAAGAAAGAAAAAAAAAATTAAAAAATAAAGAAAATCTAAGAGAGCAGATAACCTTAAGTGCATGAACCTCAGAATTGTGGGTGTTTCTCAGGGGAGCTGAAAGGAAAAAGCACTGAGAACATATTCAATAAAATAAAAGCAGAAAACTTACAAGGTATAGGGAGAAGCATGGAACTTCTGGTTCAGGAGGCTCAAAAATTCTCAAACAGATTCAAAACAAAAAGGTCCTCTCCAAGACACATTATAGTCAAATTGGCCTAATTCAAAGACAATGAAAGAGTACTAAAAACAGCAAGAGAAAAGCATCAAGTCACCTAA
>NW_007747005.1:0-1691 GCF_000696425.1 Galeopterus variegatus | reverse complement strand
TGTTCTACCTGTTAATGTATATTTAGAGGCAGAGCAGGGCATGGTGGAATTGAAACAAGCCATGCAAATAATGTTACAGGCAGGCAGATAAAAGTGGTGGGCCAGTAAGCCCTGCAACCATAGCAAAACAAAACAAAAAAGACATCAACCAAGAGGATATATACCTTTGGGTGTACTGAAAATGAACAAAAAATCTGCTCTGACTGAGGTCAGCTAACTTCCTAAAAGCCTTGAGGAATCTGGATTCAGGCAACAGCCACGTCCACACATTCTGGAACTGTTACCACAAGACTACTTTAACTTAAAACCAGACTTACTGGTGTCTAAAAATGTTGTGTTGACTTAGGAATGCTGAAAATGTATCTTGTGATTCTTACTCATACGTCTGTACATAGGATGTGACTAAGAACCAACAATTGACCTATATGATGCTATGTAATCTAGAAAAACTGACATGTCCCCTTTTCCCCCTTTTGTTCTTTACTTTTCTGTGATTATAAAAATGCAAAATTCTACTGGGCTTTTGGAAGGCACGTCAAAGACATTTTGATGGTGTTTTACCAGGCCACGTTCACACATATTGGCTCAAATAATCCTCTGATACTTTATTTATGCTTAGGATTTTTTTCCAGGTGGTCAAAACATAAGAAGTTTGAGCCAGGTGTAGCTGATGGAATGTTTGAAACTGAAAGCAAATGTGTCTTCTGCTAAAATTCCTGATGCTATAACAGGCTGACTTGTTGTCTTGCAAATAGAATAAAATCTAAGATCCTTTACTATCCTAATAATGATTGAGTGTAATACCATTTAAAAATATTATGTGTGTGTGTATATATTTATGTATATATAGATATTTATGTGTGTGTGTGTATATATATATATTTTAAAAATATTATGTGTGTGTGTATATATTTATGTATATATAGATATTTATGTGTGTGTGTATATATATAGAGAGAGAGAAAGATATAGATATAGATGTAAATAAATAGATGTCTATGGGGATGTTCTTCAAAGTATTAATCATGATTATCTCTGGTAGAAGGAGTATAGGTATGACTTTTGGTTTGTTTCTTTGTACCTGTTAATGTTGTTTGTATCTTTTATAATAAGCATGTGTCATTTTCTCCCCAACAGTTGCAAAACCAAAAAATGAAGATTTCCATTTAAATATCCAATATTAATCTGCAACTGTTTAGGCAATGCGGTATGATGATAAACTGATTTGCAGTGAGGTAGAACATTATAATGGGGAATGCATCTTTCTGCCTGGGTAGAAGTTGAAATAATGCTTCATGGTTCATCTCTCCGAGCTTCCATCTGAGTGTTCCTGCACCTCGTTCTCCTCAGAGGCCCTGCCTTTGTGCATTGTGAACATTAACAGCCTTGTTCTTGGCATTTCAGAGAAATGAATTGTGAATTCTCAATGACTTCATGCCTTCCAGTCTAGCAGTACTTCCCCAGTGTGTAAGTGCTGAGATTTTTTAACAGTTTTGCATGTCAAAGATTGGTAACTATATATCTATATCTATATCTATATATCTATATATCTATATATCTATATATCTATCTATATATCTATATATCTATATCTATCTATCTATCTATCTCTCTCTCTATATATATATTTATAGGGAGGGAGAGAGAGAGAGAGAGAGAGAGAGAGAGAGAGAGAGAGAGAGAGAGAGAGT
>NW_007747004.1:11040-12798 GCF_000696425.1 Galeopterus variegatus | reverse complement strand
GACATTAGATATGGGAAAATCCCTTATGGCGAAAATGCACCGTAATATGGCCCAACAACAGTGAGATATCGTCTCATCCCAGTTAGACTGGCTATTATCAAAAAGACAAAAATAACAAATGCTGGCAAGAATGTGGAGAAAGGGGAACTCTTATACATTATTGGTAGGAATGTAAATTAGTACAGCCTTATGTAAAACTGTATGGAGTTTCCTCAAAAAACTAAAAATAAAACTAGCATATGATCCAGCAATCTCATTGTTAGGTATTTAACCAAAGGAAAGGAAATTAGCATACTAAATATATACCTGCACCCCCTAGTCTACTGCAGCACTATTCACAATAGGCAAAATATGGAATCAACATATGTATCCATCAACAGATGAATGGATAAAAAAAAAATGTGGTATAAACACACGATGAACTACTCAGCATGAAAAAGAATAAAATCTTGTCATTTGTGCCAATATGGATGAGCCTGGAAGACATTGTTAAGTAAAATAAGTCGGGCATAGAAAGATAAATACCACATGTTCTTACTCATAGGTAGGAGCTAAAAAATAAGTTGAACTTTTAGAAGTAGAGTAGAATTCTGGTTACTAGAGGCTGGGAAGAGGAGGGTAGGGGAGATAGGAAGAGGATGGCTAATGGGCATGAAATCNTACAGTAGTGCTAGGTGTCTATAATTAATAATAATTTATTGTATGTTCTCAAATAGCTAGAAGAGGGGAGCTCAAATGTTCTCATCACAAAGAAAGGATAAATTTTCGTGATGATGAATTTGCTACTACCCTGATTTGATCATCACACACTGCATGCATGTATTGAAATACAACTCTGTGGGCCGGCCCAGTGGCGCACTCGGTAGAGTGTGGCACTTGGGAGTGCGATGGCGCTCCCGCCAAGGGTTCGGATCCCATATAGAGACCGGTCCGCTCACTGGTTGAGCGTGGTGCGGGCACGACACCGAGGGTTGAGATCCTGTTACCAGTCACGAAAAAAGACAAAAAAGGAAAAAAAAAAAAAAAAGAAATACAATTCTGCACCCAATAACTATGTACAATGAATACATTTCAATTTAAAAAAATAATTTCCTTAAATAAAAAAAAGAAAACATTTTCAATACAACATAAAAAGTGGACAGCTTCAACTGTCTACAAACATGGGATGCATTTACTTTAAGACTATGGTGATTCCAAAAGTCCCACAAGTTTAGAGTTACTGAATTAGGTGAGGAGCATTCATAGACAAGAAAACTGGTATGTGATCCAAGAAGTAGATGCTAAAATTAAAATTTAAAATAGTTAAAAGTCTCTTGTTAAAATTTCCTAAACACATTGCATTTTTTCCCATAATGCTTTGAATAGATATTATTAATTCTTGCTTTGGATGAGTTTGTCTTTTCTTTGATAGTATCCCTTCTATAATTTCACATTGTTACATGGTAAACAAAATTTCAATACTGCCTATTTGATTATTTCCTTCATTTCAAAAGAACCTTTAGGTATTGTACTGTTTCTCAACAATGTTTTACTGTTTTTATTGATTCAAGTGACTAATGATTAATAAATACAACATTTTTAAAAATTTGAACCACATTTCGGGCTGAGCCCATGGCGCACTTGGGAGAGTGCGGTGCTGGGAGCGCAGCAGCGCTTCCGCCACGAGTTCGGATCCTATATAGGGATGGCTGGTGCACTCACTGGCTGAGTGCGGTGCAGCCAGTCTCAAAAAGGACAAAAAAAAAAAAAAAAAAAAAT
>NW_007747004.1:901-10040 GCF_000696425.1 Galeopterus variegatus | reverse complement strand
AAGGAAAAAAAAAAAAAAAAAAAAAAAAAAAAATTTGAACCACATTTAAAATATATTTGATGCAGAAATTTTTTTTCAAAATAGTCTGGAATGATGATGTAAATCCATTTGAAATGATTGATAATTATTAAAGAGGTTTATGGGTGCTTGAGGTTTATTATATTATTCCTCTACACAAAAATTTCATGCTTGAAAATTTTTATAAAATTTTTTAAAAACTGAAAATAGGCTATGATTCCTGTCAGGGACTTTCTTTGTACTTTAGTACCTTCCTTCTCGTCACTGAAAGAAATACTTTCACTATTTATTCCCAAGAATTTTCTTCCGCCCTGACTTAACACTGTCTATAAAAAATATTTGGTGAGCTGTTAATCTTATCATTTGTGATGATTTGGCTTTTTGTCTCATCCATCTGAGTCCTTCAATACTGTTTACAAAAATTTAATTCCCCGAACACCTCAGTAGAGAGCTTCAGATATTCCAATTTTGTTGTTACTATTTTAAAAGAAGAAAAAAGACTTAAAAACTTTTTCAAGGTCACGAAGCTATTTGCTGTAAAAATTAGCCAGGAAATCAAAACTTCATAGTCCTGGAAATGAGATTTAGTCATTGAAGGCTGCCTTGATTAAGACTAAGCTTGAACTGTTGCTTTGATTGAGACTGAATTAGATCACAGACAGGCCCATACTTTTCCATGCTAGTGTTCTCTGAGATCTTTGGTAGTTATGCACTAATTCAAATGAATCACCTCCAAATTTAAATTGAAAACGTGTTTGGCATTAACTACAGGCTTTATGGATCCGTGCAGAAACGTTCTGGCAGTGCTCTCTATCAGTCACAGCTTTATGACTCATATCAGTCATAGTGAGTAATACCTGTCAATGTCACCAACACAGACCCCAGCTGAATAATCAATGTTATGCACCCTGGCAAGATAAGTTGCAGTAGTTAATGAGATTGATATTGTCATATCCATGAAAACAGTAAAGTTCTTACAATTATTTTTAGAGCCAATAGGGAGAGTATTTCCTGTTCTGATAGTTATACATTTTCTCTAATGAATAAAAGACCAAACTTTGAGTCTATACATTAAGTTTTGAGGACATCAGGATTGATTCCAAGGCCATTTTATTAAAATAGATTTCCCAGGGAAGTAAAATGTCAATGTACTTCCCTAAAAAAAAATGTTGTGACTGGCCAGTTAACTCAATTGGCTAGAGCACAGCCTCATAATACCAAGGTCACAGGTTCAGATCCCAGTACAGGCCAGCCACCAAAAAAAAAAAAAAAGTAATAATTGTTGAGATAGGTAATGGGCATGCTGCCTCTACGGATCTGGCCATCACATCTTAGGCATGAGTGAGTGGTGACAATTTGCTTTGTACCTAATGAATATTCATAACTAATAAAAATAAATAAATAAATATGTTATTGTATTTCCCCATTTGCCCTAATTAGTAAATTACAGTATAGAACATTTTAATTTAGGGCTGGCCCGTGGCTCACTTGGTAGAGTGCGGTGCTGATAACACCAAGGCCGCGGGTTCGGATCCTATATAGGGATGGCCGGTTTGCTCACTGGCTGAGCATGGTGCTGACAACACCAAGCCAAGGGTTGAGATCCCCTTACCAGTCATCTTTAAAAAAAAAAAAAAAAAAAGAACATTTTAATTTAAAGTGAATATTTCATACAACGCTCATAAATATCATGAAATTATTTAATACCTAGACTGAAAAAGTGAAATGCAATGGTATTGTTATTTCCATTTAATTGGTGTGTTCTTATTGCTGTGTAACAAATCATGACAAGCTTAGAGGCTTATAGCAGTACTCATTTATTAGCTCACAGTTCTGTAGATCAGAAGTAAAGCTCATTGTGGCTCTCTGCTCTCTGCTCAGAATATCACAAGGATGAAATCAAAAGTATTAGCCAGGTTGAGTTCTTGTCTAGGGATCTGGGAAAAATCCAATTCCATAGTCATTCTTGGAGTAGACAGAATTCACAGCCTTGCTGTTGTAGGAGAAAGACTCTGCTCCCGGAGGCTGCCCACAGTCCTTATCACATGGCCCTCCCTTTACCTTCAAGTCAGCAGCAGCAGGTCAAGTTCTTTTCATGCTTTGTATCTCTGACTTCATCTTCTGTGAACAAAAAGAGAACACTCTGCTTTTAAAGGGCTCAACAGTTTTACCTTTGTAAAATATAGACCCAGACTTAGCAATGCATTATTTTGCCAATGTACTGATATACCTATGCTAAAGCATGCACATTTATTTCATAGCCCAAAGGTCTTTGAGTCAATTTTGCAGATTCTCAGTGTGATTGCTTATGACAAATGGTGCTATATATAAATTTAAAAGAAAGAAATCTGACTTGACTACCATAAGTGGGGCCTACAACTATGCTATTCCACTGAGTACTGTCTGTGATAATGGTCCTCCAGATCTCTATCATATCAACACTTTGTTTTACATGTAAGAATTGATAGTTTACTCCTGGAATGGAATGTCAGGTATTAACTAATTGTTCTATCAGGCAAAACACTATCATTCTTCTTATTAATTCTGGAGAGAATTTGTTTAAAAAAGTATCAGGAAAACTCAAGGTCTATCATAATACAAAGATATTTCGACTCATCTAAGTGGCTCTTTAAGCAATAATATTTTAGAACCATCATTTTTACCATATTAACATTGATTATTGGCAGATATAGCCTTACATGTAATAATACCTGAGACAAAATAGTATGTTGTCATAAAAATCATTGCTCTTAAAAAATAATGTAGCTTCTAAAAACAAGTTTTTTACCAGGTCCAAAGAAACTAAGGCCTGTGTTTTAGAAAGATTATTTCATAATGCTGTGTATATTAGCATTTGGTCCTGTACAGTGGTGAACACTGGTAGGCAGAACTCATTGAGGAGCTGGGACAGAAGAAGGTAGACAAGAAATTAAAATTAAATATAAAGTTCTCTTTTTAAAAATTAATTAATTAATGAAGAAGGTAGACAAGAAATTAAAATTAAATATAAAGTTCTCTTTTTAAAAATTAATTAATTTATTTATTACTACTACTACTACTACTACTATACTACTATTATTATTATTATTATTATTATTATCATTATCATTATTTTACATCCTAAGATATTGTTGCTGAGTAGCTGGTGGTGAGGAGAAAGTAAAGGGCTGGGAGATAGGAATAGGGTGGGAGGAAGAGGAAGGAAGGAGGGTGGGGCATGATCGAGGCCCATGGCAACCCTCTTATTCCAGCAGGGGATCCCAGGGGGCTTCCAGTGGAGGCTCAGTGGTCCTCACTGGGCTGTAGGTAGATGTTGCGGGGGCATGGCTGAGGCCCTCAGCCTGACCCCTTCCCTGGCTTGAGAGCCTGGGGGACTTCTGGTCCTTCTAGGTTTTATACGTTTAGGTGGTGTTGGACCTTTATTGTTTCATATCAGAACACTGTCTGTGATCTGTGAGTTTTTTTGTATTTTCTTTCAGTTCTGTGTTGGATTATTCGCTATTCCCGCCACTTAAACTCTGCACTGGAACTAATTTGTTATCCTTTGGTCACTTCTGAAATGAGAGATTTTCCTGTGGGAACCAGCTCTTGAGCCCTGTAGTTAAGCTAAATTGCTGCTTTCCTGCTGATTCCCTAGGGAAGGCTTTTTCTGTAGTTCAGGGTTTAACTGTTGACCTTGTAAGCACTTCTGGGTCTCCTGAGGTTGGGTACAACTGGGATGTGTGGAAACTCTGGTCTGGGCCTGAATCTTTTCAGCAAACTGCACCCCCTGCAGTTCTATATTCCTGACCGGTGTCCTCTGTGTGGGCCTGTGCTGACTGGAGGGCAGATCAGCTGTCCATGCTGTGCCCCAGTGTTCCTCTCGTGGGCCCTTCTCCCCCAATGCCCACACTCCATGGGCCGGCCTGTGGCTCACTCGGTAGAGTGCGGTGCTGATAACACCAAGGCCACGGGTTCGGATCCTATATAGGGATGGCCGGTTTGCTCACTGGCTGAGCGTGGTGCTGACAACACCAAGCCAAGGGTTGAGATCCCCTTACCGGTCATCTTTTAAAAAAAAAAAAAGAAAATAGGATGTTAGTTTCAGATTTTTTGCAATGCCCTTTATTAGGTTGAGGAAGTTCCCTTGTATTACAAATTTACTGAGAGTTTTTATGTTAACTGGTGTTGGATTTTGTCAAAATTTTTCTGTTTCTAATAAATTGATAATATGGTTTTTATCCTTTATTATATCAATAGGTTGTATGCTCATTAAGCAAATATTGGATTTTAAACCAACCTATACTCTTGGATAAATCCCATTCAGTTGTGGGATATCATCCCTTTTTATGTGTTGCTGGATTTGGATTGTAATTTTTTTTGAGAAATTTTGGTCTGTGAATTTTTTTTTCTTATAATTGTTTTGTCTGCCTTTGAAAGCAGAGTAATACAAGCATGGCAAAATGAAGTGTGTGAAGAACTGGTATTATTATTTTTTTAATATGTGACACAATTCACCAGTACAGCTATCTGGGCTCAGAGTTTTATTTATAGGAATATTTTTAACTACTAGGTCAATTTTTACTTATTATGGATCTATTCAGATTTTCTATTTCTTCTTGAGTCAGTTCCAGAAATTTGTCTTTGTAGAAATTTTTTTCATTTCACCAAAGTTTATAAATGTATTTATAATATTTTATTATAATCCATTTAATTTCCATATGATTGTTATGTCCCTCTTTCATTCCTGATTTTGTTAATTTGTGTCTTCAGTCATTTCTTTTCTTGGTCACACTAGCTAAAGTTTGTCAATTTAGTTTACCTTTTCAAAAACCAATTTTGGTTTTATTGGTATCCCTATTTTTTGTGTGATCTATTTCATTTTTCTAAGTAATTTTAATCTGTACTATTTCATTTCTTCCTCTTACTCTGGATTAAGTTGTACTTCTTTAGTTTGTTCTGGTGCAAGCTTAGATTATTATTTTTTTAGTTGCTTATGAATATTCATGAGATACAAAGCTGATTGTCAAGATTAGTGCCCAAGATGTGAAGGCCAGATCCGTGCTGGCAGCATGCACATTATCACAAATTGTAATTATACCCCATGCCCCCCACCAATTATCCCCAACCTCCCTCTCTATCCGTCTTTCCCCCACTCCACTTTGTATCCATAGGTATGCTCTCTCCCTCTGCAAGTCCAACACACCACTGTGGTCTTTCTTTCCTTCCTTCTCTCTCTCTTAGCTACCATTCATGAGTGAGTACATGTGTTTTTTACCTCTCTGTGC
The DNA here is from genome assembly GCF_000696425.1 of Galeopterus variegatus. Lineage (NCBI taxonomy): Eukaryota > Metazoa > Chordata > Mammalia > Dermoptera > Cynocephalidae > Galeopterus > Galeopterus variegatus. The sequence goes on along the minus strand of NW_007747004.1, from coordinate 4,755 downwards.
TTTGCTAATTTCACTCAACATAAGTTTCTCCAAGCTCATCCATGTTGTTGCAAATGGAAGAATTTCATTCTTCCTTATGGCAGAGTAGTATTCCATGGTGTATGTATACCACAGTTTCCTTATCTAATCATCCATTGATGGACATTTAGGTTGTTTGTTTCCACGTCTTGGCTACTATAAACAGAGCTATGATGAACATGGGAGTACAGGTATCCCTTCAACATGATGATTTCCATTCCTTTGGGTATATACCTAGAAGTGGGATTGTTGGATCATATGGAAGGTCAATCTGTAGCTGTTCGAGAAACCTCCATACTGTTTTCCATAGTGCTTGTACTAATTTACAGTCCCGCCAACAGTGCAGGAGCACTCCCTTCTCTTCACATCCTTGTCAGCATTTGTTATTCTTCATCTTTTTGATTATAGCCAGTCTAACTGGGATGAAGTGATATCTCAGAGTGGTTTTAATTTGCATTTCCCTGATGACTAGTGATGTTGAGTGGTTTTTCATGTATCTGTTGGCCATTTGAATGCCTTCCTTTGAAAAATGTCTATTTAGCTCCTTTGACCATTTTTAATTGGGTTATTTTTTTACTATGTAATTGCTTGAGTTCCTTGTACATTGCGGATATTAATCCCTTGTTGGATGCATAGTTAGCAAAAATTTTCTCCCACTCTGTAGGTTGTCATTTCATTCTTTAAATTGTTTGCTGTGCAGAAGCTTTTTAGTTTGATATAGTCCCATTTGTTTATTTCTTCTTTTGTTGCCTGTGCTTTTGGGTTCATGTTCATAAAGTCTGATTTTTTTTTTTCTTTTCTGCTACATGTGTCTCAAGCTATACATTTCCCTCCAAACACTAATTTAACAGCATCCAATAAATTTTATGTGATGTTTTCATTTATATTCAGATCATAATGTTTTCTAATTTACCTTGTGATTAATTATTTGACTCATGAGATACTTAGAAATGTACATAATTTTATATTTGGCAGTTTTCCAAATTTTTTCTTTTGTTGATATTGTATTTGATTCCAACGTGTTCATTTGTTTTTAATCCTTTTTATTCATTGAGATTTGTTTTATGATCCAGCATATGATCTATTGTGAAGAATGTTCTATATGTATTTTAAAAGGATGTTTATTCTCTTGTCATTGTGTACAGCAATATATAAATTTGAATTCCCAAGTTGGTTGATAGTGTTGATCAGGTCTTCTATATCCCTTCTGATTTTCTGCCTGGTGTTCTATTAATTTTTCAGATTTAGAAATTAAGTTTTCCAACAATTATTGCTGAATCATCTATTTCTCCTTTCATTGTTTATTTCAGTTTGCTTTACTTACTCAGGGTCTCTTATTTTAAGTGTGTACACATTTATAATTGTTATACCTTCATGATGTATTGACCCTTTTATCACTAGGTAATACCTCTCTTTATTGCTACAAATATCCTTGTCAGTGTCTGTTTTGTCTGATATGAAAATATCCACTTCAGTTCTTTTATGGTTACTGTTTACATGGTGTGTTTTTTCTACCCATTTACTTTCTACCTATTTGTGTCTTTGAATCTATCATGTGTCTCTTGTACAGAACATATAGTTGGATATTGATTTATTTATCCATTCTGACAACCTCTGCTTTTTGATATTAGTAATCAGCCTATTTGAATTACTGATATGGCTGTATTTACACCTGTCATTTTATTTGTTTTTCTTCTGTCTTCTTTATTAGTTTGTTTCTCTGTTCCTCCTTCACAGCCTTCTTTTGTGTAAAGTAAAAATTTTTAGTTTAACATTTTAATATATCTTGATATATTACTACATTTAAGTTATTTTCTTAGTGACTTATCTACAGATTACTTATCACGATTTGCTTTAGATTAACAGTAACATAATTTCTATAAAAATAAAAACTATGCTCCAGTATAGCTCCATTCCCTCTCCATCCATTGTGCTGCAGCTATCATACATATTGTATCTATATGTGCTTTAAACCAACAGATTTTGCTTTATAAAATCTTATATTCTTTCAAGAAGTTAAACAGACAAAAAATGTACTTCTATAAATTTTTATAGTTACCATTTCTTGTGATTTTCACTTCTTCATGTGGATTTGAGTTTCCCTCCAGTGTCGTTTCCTTTCAGCCTAAATAACTTCCTTTAGTATTTCTTGTAAGACAAGTCAACTAATAACAAATTCTTTCAATCCTTTTTTACCTAGGAATGTCCTCATTTTTCCCTCATTTTTGAAGGACAATTTTCCTGGATATAGAATTCTTGATGTTAAGATTGAATCTTGAAAGTTTTAGTCTCAAACCGGAGCAAAGAAAACCAGGAGCCAGGCAGTAAATTTAGGGTAGGCTTTAATGGGGGCACTCCTGGGCAAGGTTCTATGGGCCCACAATGGAGTGAGGCCAGGGAAGTTGCACCCAGGGTGGATACAAGTGGGTATTTATAGAGGAGGGCTGTTGGTGAGTTTTTTGCCCATATATGGTAAGGAACTGAGCAGGGTTCAGTTTCTAGTCCCCACCTTCCAGGGAGGGAGGGGGGAAAAGAAAGGGGGTGGAGTTTAACAAGATGGAGGGGAGGGGTGGAGTTAACAAGATGGAGGGGAGGGGTGGAGTTAACAAGATGGAGGCTCCCTCGCTACTTTGTTGCCACTTTCTGGTCCTCCTAATCCTGCTGGCCCAACATTCCGAACTTTTTGTTGTTATAGGGCGACGACTCAGATCTGGCTACTTCCTGCTGAGTAAGGGGTATCATAGGGGTTGTCAGAAGTGAGCACGTGGGAGTAGGAGTGGAGCAGAAGCTGGTTGACAGATACCCTAGACACCTCTCAAATTCATTCCTGAATGAAATGAAGGGGACAATGGGCTGCGGTTAACAGTATCCCGAAAATAAGGAGTGGGCTTAGGAGGGGGAGGAGCCATGTGGTTAATGGGTTTTGCCACCACTGATGTGAGGTAGTGTCTCCCGGGTGGTACCGGGTCTGAAGGGACTCATGAACTTTGGTGAGAGTGTGGAGACCTGTTTCATTGATGTAGTGACAGCATTCTTCACTGAGGAACATGCAGGTGCTGCCTCTATCTGCAGTGAGGAGGTCCAGGGCGAAAAGCAGGGATAGAGAAATTAACTGAGGCCTGGAAGTTGCAAAATTCTTTTATAAATTCGCCCTTCACAAACCACTATTATGACTTACTCAGGCCTTCTGCGACGGGCTTAAACTTTTTTCTTTGTCCCCATACTTCTTTCCAGTCTGGAGCAATCTAGCCATTCTATTCTAGGACAAAATTCACTACACAAGATGCTTTCCCATACAAAAGTATTTTTTTTCTTTTTAACCTTCCTAACCATAATGACATCTTCATAGCTTTCCATTTCTCCTCTTTTCCTACAATCTTGTTTCCTTTTTAGCAACAATACCAAATTAGCCTCATTTGCCTAAGAATTGCATACAGAATGATCTGTTTTTGGCTTCACTCACAACTTTGACCTTAAAACCTTCTAGCAGAGATAAATGCAACCCTGTTTGACCAGTAAACCCAGGGGAAAAATGTATGCTGATAGTTCAGATAACATTTCTCATAGCAGTCTGATTTTCAAAAAGCCTTTTTACTCCCTTTTTTTTCCAGTAAGCTTCTGCTTTAACACTTGCAGAACTCTGCACAGATAGACACACTTTGTCCAATTTTCTATTAACTAAAATCTCCATCTGTATCCTGAATCAGTAGCGGTGGGGCTAAGAGACGGAGTCAGGAGAATGGTGACGTGAGAGCCAAGCCCAGGTAGGCCCCAGGGGCTGTGCCATCCCTCCATCTTGGGAGGGGGCCTCGGGGGGGGCACACTTAAGTTTGGAA
>NW_007747004.1:0-891 GCF_000696425.1 Galeopterus variegatus | reverse complement strand
CTTCCTAACCACAACTACATCTTCATAGCTTTCTCATATTTCTTTTCCTACAATCTTGTTTCCTTTTTAGCAACAATACCAAATTAACCTCATTTACCTAAGAATTGCATACAGAATGATCTGTTTTTGGCTGCATTCACAACTTTGACCTTAAAACCTTCTAGCAGAGATAAATGCAACCCTGTTTGACCAGTAAACCCAGGGGAAAAAATGTATGCTGATAGTTCTGATAACATTTCTCATAGCAGTCTGATTTTCAAAAAGCCTTTTTAACATTTCTTTTTTTTCCAGTAAGCTTCTGCTTTAACACTTGCAGAACTCTGCACAGATAGACACACTTTGTCCAATTTTCTGTTAACTAAAATCTCCATCTGTATCCTGAATCAGTAGCGGTGGGACTGAGACAGAGTCAGGAGGAGAACGGTGATGTGATAGCTGAACCCGGGTAGGCCCCAAGGGCTGTGCTGTCCATACATCTTGGGAGGGGGCCTCAGAGGGGGCATGCTTAAGTTTGGAAAGGTGTACCCAGGGACAGCATCCCAGGAGTTTTGCAGCTGTGGGGGTGGTTAGAACCACCGTGTGTGGACCAGTCCACCTGGGCTGTAGGGCTTTTGGATGTGGTTCTTTCAGTAAGACGCTATCCCTTGGGGTTAAAGCCTGGGGAGTATCCACCATGGCATCCCCGGGGGTGGGAGTAACTGAGTCAGTGTGGGCTAGCAAAAGGGCCCTTAAAAGGGTTAGGTAGGGTAGGTAGGATAAAAGGGGAAGGGATAAGCCTGGAAAGTTGTGGGTCAGCAGGATGCGCTGTCTGTAGAGGAGTTCAAAAGGGCTGAGGCCTGATGGTCCCCTAGGGGTGGCCCTAAGCCTTGTAAGTGCCAATGGGAGGAGGGT
>NW_007747003.1:12475-12799 GCF_000696425.1 Galeopterus variegatus | reverse complement strand
CCTTAGTTGGAACCTCTGGACTAGAGTGCATCAATATACTATAGCTCTCGTCTCAGAGAAACCTTCAATATTGAAATTTCCTGTGTTTAAGAAATATTTTTTGGTCCCCAGCTAATCTCATTTCAGCCAGTTAATAGTTTGATCTCTATCCAAAATCTGCTATGCCCCTTTCAAGGACCTTGGATGTCAGAGTGTCAGGGACACACAGTTACTCTCACTTTTGTGTAGATAATAGCGATCTCCATATCATAATAGGACAGAGGCATCATTTTCATATCTAAAGACTGATTGTTGCACTTTGTTAGCCAAAAATACTCTGCTTTA
>NW_007747003.1:8555-9694 GCF_000696425.1 Galeopterus variegatus | reverse complement strand
CACTATAGCAGTGCGCCACCGGGCCGGCCCAATGACTGGTAAGTTTTTTAAACATAATCATAGGTTATTACAGGTGGATGGAATTTTAAATGCTCACCATTTTATAATGACTTATTTTACACATAAGGAACGAATGTTCTGAGAGTAAAAGTGCCTAGAATAACATAGGTTGAAATCCTCAAGGTGTTTCCAACAAAAGTCACAGCAACAACAAAGTACATTCAGCATATGCTGTTCTTAAGACATCCCTTAGCTTTATTGGACTTTGATTAGGAATCTACATGGAAACACACATATACACATCTCTCTTGATATATTATTTCCTTTTAAGAGCTGAGCAGACTTTTTTATATCAATTAATGCTGATTCAATTTTAATACATTATTTATTCTATCTTATGTTAATGGATTGGTAGAAATGGTTATCAATACACAAGTAACAGGATAGGGTTGGGGTTACGGGGTTGGCTTTAAGGGAAAAACAGTTTTAAAAAGAACTAGAGTTCAATATGGAGAACTTATTGCAATAATTTTTTAAACTAATAATTTTCAGTAATAACCTTGCTGAACTCTTTTAGAAACCTCCATTCCCATATGCCAATTACATTAAAGAGCAAGTCATTAGGCTCATTTTCTGAGTTTTCTTAATCTTTAGTTTCCTAGGCCCTGGCCATTACTCCATTTGGCTTTCATATTTCATTTTGCATTCTTCAAATGTCTTTTGATCTTGAAGCATGCAACAATCTTGAAAGATTATTACAAGTAATACTCTCTATATAAATTGATTTCATTGTCACTTTTACTTCTGTAATAAGGGTTTTTGGAAGAAAAATATCTTCAGCAAAGAGGTAGTTTTTCTCCAGTGGCACAGACCCCAAGCTTATTTAAGCATTGTCCCTAAAGATGAGTCTCTTTCTTTGATGCCTAGTTTTAATGGTCATTCGTCATAATTATAAAAATGGAGGATGACAAACACAAAGCAGTACTTCCATCCAACCTTCACTTACTAAGCACTGGTATATGATGTAATGCATACATAGAGATATAACTGCGTCTTTTCCTGGCCTTTGCAGCAATAACCACTGCTCTGCTCCTTGGTCTGTTCATTCATGTCCACCACATGTATAAACAGAAACAGAT
>NW_007747003.1:6133-8393 GCF_000696425.1 Galeopterus variegatus | reverse complement strand
TACTTCTGTAATAAGGGTTTTTGGAAGAAAAATATCTTCAGCAAAGAGGTAGTTGTTCTCCAGTGGCACAGACCCCAAGCTTATTCAAGCATTGTGCGTAAAGATGAGTCTCTTTCTTTGATGTGTAGTTTTAATGGTCATTCGTCATAATTATAAAAAAGGAGGATGACAAACACAAAGCAGTACTTCCATCCAACCTTCACTTACTAAGCACTGGTATATGTTGTAATGCATATATAGAGATATAACTGTGTCTTTTCCTGGCCTTTGCAGCAATAGCCACTGCTCTGCTCCTTGGTCTGTTCATTCATGTCCACCACATGTATAAACAGAAACAGATGGGTCGTCACTTCTTCAGAGTTGATATTTTCTAAGCAGGAAAACCAAAGGAGGGAAGAGCGGAAGGTTAAGATTTTGGTAATATTGTTACACCAGTTTCTGGGATGGAGATATGAGATAAATATGCAAACATATGTCAAATATGAAAATATTTAAATGCAGAGGTTATGAGAGACAAAGAATCATTTAAGGGTTTAAGCAAAAAGGCAACCTAGTAAAACATATTTTGCACTGATAACTCTACTGTGGCATATGTGTGGCTTTTGTAGCATTTTTGGAAGTAGAGTGGGAGAGAATAGATAGAAAGGAGGGAATTAAGAAGTTCAAGTTAAGGAAAAGAAGGGTCGAGTTAAGCAATGGAATGTTGGTGATATTAAACAGGTAAGCTTGAATATTTTCTATATTTTTAAAATTGAGTCAATGGTTCTTGATTAGTTTTTAGCTAAGCAAAGTTTTTCATTTTGACCAGCAGTATAGATAGTGTATATACATACCAAGATAGGGATCATAGAATGGACACAGTTGTAGCAAGTAGTATCAATTTAATTTTATTTTTGACCTGAAATGTAAATGTGCTTATTGATGGTCAGATTTTAGTTTGACAGATGGTTTGGGATGCATATATGAAAGCTTTCACTGTAAATATGGTATGTAAAGAAAGGCATACCATTATTTTAAGGACTGCATATCATCTGCACACAAAGGCATACCATCTGTTCCTTGAATTACCCAGGAAGGGTGCGCATAGTAAAGAAAGAAGTAGGTCAAGAATGAAGTGCTAGAAAAGTGACACCATATATGAAGGAAGATGAGTTTGTGCATATTGAGATTAGGAGACAAATCAAGAGGGTTTCACAAAAGTCAAGAGGCATGGAAAATTTAAGAAGAAAGAAGAGGTCTATGACATGATATAGAGAAATAAAGGGCATTACATACTGAAACATTATTTGATTTGACAACTACCATTTAGTTTCTGATGTTGAACAGAAAGAACTTATTAAGTTCTTGGGACAAAAACCCTACCTTAGTAGGCTGAAGGGAGAAGATGAAAATCAGTGTTGCTACCTATAAGGAAACATTGCAATAAAATGAGAGGAAAAAAAGAGAAATAGATATAGGGTTATATTTTTAAAGATGAAATTGACTTAATTATTGTTATGTGCTGAAAGTTTATGAGATGGCGACAATTAGTAAAAATATAAGCATCTTAATTGACATGCACAGAGCTGATGAGATTAACCTCAGACAGGAGAGGTGTGTTCTCCACAGAGAAGGAAGCGAGAGAGGAAGTCACTGATGAACTCAAATGCTTATATGATGACTTGAGGAGAAAGTTTTATACAGTCTTATTTCTATTTTATGTTTTTCTCTACAAAATATAAATTACTGTCTGGGTGTGAGAAGAAGGTGGTAGGATGGAGCCTTAAGTAGAAGAATGAAGTATTGAAATAGCTATTATAAGAGGTGAATATCTGTGTGTAATAAAAGATATTAAAGAGCAAGTATATGTGTGCATACACACATGTATGCACACAGCGTAAAATTATTACTCATACAAATATAAAATGATCATGTTCACAGGTTTTGCTTACTTCATTCACTAACCTGTTACAAATAGTACAAAAGAAAATTTTAAAAAACTACAATATTACAGACCAGGAATTTATAAACATATTTACAAATGGATACAAAACAGGATTTTTCCACAGTGAGGAGGGATATTAATTTTCTCTATACGAGACAAAATGTGCATTTGTATGGACAAGTATCATTTGCCTGTACCAAACTACAGCAAGGACAATGAGAAGCAGAGATAATTTAGAGGGACAGATAGATAAGCCTGTGTAAAAGTTTGTTTTGGGGATTATTTTGCTAAAGAGATCATGGAAATTTTGCTGGCAAACATTAATGTACCTGTCTG
>NW_007747003.1:3795-5451 GCF_000696425.1 Galeopterus variegatus | reverse complement strand
TTGCTAAAGAGATCATGGAAATTTTGCTGGCAAACATTAATGTACCTGTCTGGGTTGAATACAGCAAATTTGTAAGCATGAGGATTTGTCTGATTTTATTCTATACCTTGGATTTCACACTTAAAAAAGAAAACAAATATCTGGATTAAGCCATAATTCACACAATGCCACTTTATAGCAGAAAATGAACAAAATAGTGGAGATATTGAGGCTGAGGAAGGAAATTTATTTAACACATAACTTGATGTGAAAGGTGCTTCCATTGTCATTTTATAGATAATGGAACTGAAACTCAGTAATTTGTGCCCGAGGCTTCATAACTACTGAATGACAGAGCTGGGACTCAGTCACATAAATAGCTAATTCAGAATTTTGGTTCCTTCCATTTTATCAGTGGACTTCAAACAACTCCAAGAGTTCCCTGGTTCTTCAGAAGGAAAGCCACATCTCAAAGTGAGAAACGCCAAACTTCTGCTCCTATACCCACAAGGCTTCACCTGGAAGAGCCACACTTTTATCTGTTTTGGAAATAAACGCGGACGACACACAGGAGGACAGAGGCTACTTCTTCAGAGTTTAGTATAGCAAGGTATTTAGTCACTACCATTTGACATTGGTGGTAGACCGGAGATTTGAAGAAATGAAGGGTGAAGCCCACGTTTAGAGTGCAGCAATTGATTTGATGGTGGTGCTATTTAATAAGGAAAAAATAGCTTTAAGAAATACAGGTGGTAAATTATGTGTGTACTATACTATATTAAATGCAGACATGTCTAGTTGCTCTCATTGGGATTAAGCACTTAATATGGACCATATCATTTAATACTGACAATAACCCTTACAGGTAGTTCTCACAACAAAATGACGGCTAAGAGAAGGGAAGCAGCTTGTTTGTAGCCACACAGTTTGGTGATAGAGAGTTAGAGGGCATGACTGAAGCAAAAAATAAGACTTCCATGTTGAATAAAAGAGCCCAACTGGAGTTTGATTTTAAGAGACGGACCAGGAAACATCACAGCTGAGTCCAGCTGAGCTATATAAACTGTTAAATCCCCCTTCATCCATCAAGTCCTTTAAATAGTTTCAGCCAATTCAGTTCTATCCAACAAATACATATGAAGATTTTACTCAAGGACAGGAGCTGTGTTAATGCTGGGGACTCACTTCTTGAGAAGGCAAATCCTACCTTCTGAGGAACACAGTCTCCAGTGACGTGAGATGGCTAAGGGACCTACATGGTACTATGCAGTCAAGGTTAAAATTGGAGCTTTGAATGGGATGTAGAGGGAGCCTGGAGAAAAAAATGTTGAGTGGCATTCATGGGACTCTACTCCCAACTCCAGCAACCCTGCTATCACCACACCCCAGCACACATGTGCACATTCTCCTTTCTGAACCATGAAAATCAGAGAGTGATTCCAAAGCCACATGTGACCAAGAGCAGACCTAGGATGGTTGGTCTGCAAGTGATAAAAGCCCAACCCAAACTAAGGGGAATTTGTCAATCTATGAAATTCGAGAAAGAGTTGAGTAACCCAACTGCAAGAAGGTCAGGGAGGGAGCAAGATCTGGAAGAACCCTGGAGCCAGGGACTTAACTGAATGTCTCATCTGTCCTCTCTTCACATTGTGGGAAATCTGGAGGCTGACAGCTCCC
>NW_007747003.1:931-1958 GCF_000696425.1 Galeopterus variegatus | reverse complement strand
AATACATTTTAGCTATTGCTGTTATTTACATGTGTTAAATAATTTCATTTTCATAACAACCCTGTGAGATAGGTATTATTATGCCCACTTTGCAGGTCAGGAAATTGAAGCAAGAAAAAGCTACAAATAACTTGACCACAGTTACACAACATATAAGTTGTGAAGCTAAGAATTAAGGATTAAGTCAGATTTACCTGTCTCTAAAGTTTATGGTCTTTCTACACCTTCTACCTTGTCATAGGTGCAGATCTAATCATTGCAACTGAGGTCATGAAGGGTATGGGAGGCCTGGGTACAGAGGCCAGAGCACATTGGAGAGCCAGTTTTAGACAGCTATAGGACAGGGGCTGGCAGCCANCTGCATGTTTACAGTTTAGACCATCTCTGTGAATTGCGTCCTTATGTTCTGCATTTTAAAAAGCCATTTTCAGCTCCCACTTAGCTTCCACTCAGAAATACCATTCAAATCAGGTCTCTGTGCATGCATGTGTTTCTTCAATCCACACATTGTCGGGACTGGCCACGGCAATTTTCCCCATTGTGTTTGCTCTGGATACCCTGTTTCACATTGAAATTCAGAATTCTGATATTTGTCAAGATGCAGGGGCCCCATTTGAATTTACGACTTTGGCAGATTTAAACGAGGGCAAAGGTGAGCAAAAATAAAACAAAAGAAACTAACAGGTTTTAAGNAGAGGCCAGAGCACATTGGAGAGCCAGTTTTAGACAGCTATAGGACAGGGGCTGGCAGCCAAGGAGCCAGCAGAATTATTTTGAATTCTCTGAAAAAGATATTATCTTGGGTTTCCCATAGACTCACAATAGCTTCATGGAATTCTGATGCAGGAAAAGGGTGAGAATGAGAACTTTGTGAATTAAGATAAAAAGGCTACATTTTGGGGTTTCCAAGAAGGCCACTAGATGGTGGGAAATCAAGTCATCCAGTTACTAGGAAAAAGTGATTCTTTTACTTAGATTTCTACAAAGGGAGCAAACATGATACTGTGTGTGGTCACACATAACCCAC
>NW_007747003.1:0-775 GCF_000696425.1 Galeopterus variegatus | reverse complement strand
AGAGGAAGTCACTGATGAACTCAAATGCTTATATGATGACTTGAGGAGAAAGTTTTATACACTCATTTCTATTTTATGTTTTTCTCTACAAAATATAAATTACTGTCTGGGTGTGAGAAGAAGGTGGTAGGATGGAGCCTTAAGCAGAAGAGTGAAGTATTGAAATAGCTATTATAAGAGGTGAATATATGTGTGTAATAAAAGATATTAAAGAGCAAGTATATGTGTGCATACACACATGCACACACACAGCGTAAAATTATTACTCATACAAATATAAAATGATCATGTTCACAGGTTTTGCTTACTTAATTCACTAACCTGTTACAAATAGTACAAAAGAAAATTTTAAAAAACTACAATATTACGGACCAGGAATTTATAAACATATTTACAAATGGATACAAAACAGGATTTTTCCACAGTGAGGNGGTTTGGGTGCTGGACAACAGTGCATTACAGTCTTGGTTCTGCCACCTTTTTGCTATGAGGCGTGGGCAAATTATTAGGGTGAACCATATGAAATTGATGATAGTCTACCATTTTTACCTACAAAAATGACAGTTTTGTACAATTCAACCTAATAGTTCACTTCTTTAAGCCTCATCTGCAACATGAAAATAATAATACCACCTATCTCTCAGGATAATTATGAGGATGAAACAGGAAAATATGGATAAAATGATAAGCACTGAGCTTGGCACATAAGCACCAAATACATTTTAGCTATTGCTGTTATTTACATGTGTTAAATAATTTCATTTTCATAACAACC
>NW_007747002.1:11923-12799 GCF_000696425.1 Galeopterus variegatus | reverse complement strand
TGGACAGGCCAGGACCAGCACAGTGACCCTGTGGTCCTAATTGACCAGGTCCAGCCAGAGTTGGTCCTGATTGGCATTAATCCTCCCTCATTTCCTGCCCAGCCCCTTCTCCCATGGGGTGAGAGTCCCCCATGGGACTCTCACATGGGGTGAGTCCCTGTGTCCTGCTGTATCCCACTCTCTGACACCCAAAACTTGTTATGAATGATCCGTTCAGGCCTTCTCTCCCTGGGACTAAGCTCATAAGGCTGAGAGAGACTGAGCTCACATCAGGGGTCTCTGGCAGGCCATCCTTCCACTCCCACCCCCTCTAGGGACCTGTTTCCAATTCTCCTGCACCACTCCAGCCCATACTGCTGCCCCAGGTGTTCCTTACCTGCACCCAATCAGGCACGTCTCTCCACTGTGCAGGAATTCCTGGGGGGCAGAGACACAGAGTTCCAGAGCCTCCACTTTCCTACTGGGAATGGTGAAGCCAGAGAGAAAATGGACAGACTTGAGCAGTGGTTCTCAACCTGGAATGCACACTGGAATCATCTGGAAGCTTTAAAATCCCCCCATGCCAGAATCCCAACCCCAGAAAGTCTGGCATAGTTGGTCCAGGATATAGCCTGGATATCAGGACTGATAAAAGCTCCCAGGGGATCCTAATGTACACCAAGGGTTAAGAATCAATGTCCTGGAGTCATGGCTGCTTGAGCCAGGGAGAGTCCATCCTATACCTCACTTGACAGGGGCTCAGAGACAGCCAGGCACTGGCCCGGGGGTAACACAGCTGGAAGGGGCAGAGTGGTGCCGGCCAGAGTTCCTCCATCGCCTCGCTCAGCTGCTCTGCAGCCCTGGGGACAGCTGCTCTTATCTTTGCGCATGTCCACT
>NW_007747002.1:0-11725 GCF_000696425.1 Galeopterus variegatus | reverse complement strand
TGGTACCTAGTATTTAGTAAGTACTCCATAGATGTCATTTGTTAGTATTGCTGTTGCTGTTATTATTACCACTAAGAGTAAACAAACAACAGGACCTAGTTGGCAATTTGGGGAGTGGTGCAACCAAATGACACATGTCATGGGTTGAATGGCGGCCCCCCAAAAGATATGTCTACTTTCTAACCCCTAGAACCTGTGAATGTGATGTTATTTGGAAAAAGAGTTTTTGTAGATATAATCAAGGATCTCAAGATGAGATCATCGTAGATTACCTGGGACCATAAATCCAATAAGTATCCTTACAAGAGACAGAAAAGGAAAAGACACAGCAAAGTCCATGGGAAGACAGATGCAGAGACTGGAGTGATGGATGTAGCCACAAGCCAAGGAATGTCTGGAGTCCCCAGACCCCGAAGAGGCAAAGAAGCTTTCTCCCATAGAACCTTCTAGGGAACATGACCCTGCCAACACTTTTATTTCAGACTTCTGGCCTTCAGAACTGTGAGCAAATTTCTGTTATTTTAAGCCACCCAGTTTGTTTTAATTCCTTACAGCAGCCACAGGAAATTACACCATCTTCAGAGCTAAGTATCACTGGCTGAAGAATCCCTGGACCAGGACAGCTGACCTACAGCCACACTGTGAGGAAGTGGAGGGACAGCGGCTCAGCACTGCCCTGAATTTGTGCTACAGGGGGCTCAGGCCTGAGGATCTTCTGGGTGCCAAGCACTGGAGTAGGTGCCCCTTCACTCTGGGGGTCTCAGCAAGTTCCTTCCCCTCTCTGGGCCTCATCTGACCCTGTTCTTGGCATCATGCATGTCTCTGTGTCTCAGGGAGAAAAGACCCCCATCTGGTCAATTCCTCTGAGGCCAGGCCTGGCAAAGCCAGTAGCAGCCTCTGGGGGGAAGTGGATGCTCAGCCTGCCCCTCCCTGCACTGCCCAGGACTTCAGAGCCCAGACCTCCAGAGCTAACGCTAATGGAACTGAAAAAATTAGACCTCTTGCTCTGTGGCCTCCTCTTCCCAAATGGACTTGAGGGCAATGAGCTCAAATGAGCTCTAAATATTGTCTGGGGTATTTCAAAGCTTCCCTGCTGTCAGCTGATGGGGCACCATTAGGAAGCATGGCCTGGGCAACAGGCAGGCCTAAGGGGCTCCATGGGGGGCTTTGTGTCCAGGGGTTCTGGATGGTGACCTGTAGCAGAGTAGTGACACCTGCAGGGCCAGCTGAGAGGAGAGGGGTGTCATGCCCTGAGGGGGCTACTCACCCAAACCTCCTCATTCCCACTTTCACCATGAGGTGGGGGTGGGGGTGGCAGCTGCTTGAGTGACACGAAGGACAGCTTTGTGAGCATGCACACTCCAGCTAAATGGAAATTTGAGTTCATTGAGTCCACTAACCTCATCACACAGCCGGGAAACTGAGGTCCAGAGAGGGGAGGGACCAAGGTAGTACCTTGATCAGTGGCTGAGCTGAGACAAGAACCCAGGCTCCCTGTCCCCTCTGGGAAGTGTGCGTTTGCATAGCACACTGGGGAAAAAGCCGTGCCCTGCTGGGGAGCTGGGGCATGTGGTGTGTGGGGGTGGGGCAGCTCCACGGCCAGCTCGGCTCCACCCTGGGTGGAAGCCAATCGAGGAGGAGGTGGAGAAAGAGCAGGAGGGGTGGGCGAGGGGAGGTTGCAGATGCGCGGAGTCAGGTACAGTTCTGGGAGGACCGTCCTGCGGTGGCTGGACAAGCTCTGTTCCCTTGTGGGGACTTTTACTTCCAGCCCTTGGGGAGCCATTCTGGGCTCTTGCCAGGCCTCACACCACACCTGACACTTCCAGGAGGACTCCTGGAGAGTGAGCATGTCTGCCTGTTTACTGTCGCTCTCCTGCAGGCTCTGGAGGCGACCAGAGGCCTCCGCCCATCCCGGGACCCCCCTGGCACCCTGCCCCCTGCCAGACGACTGACTGACTGTGCACAGGACATGGATCAGGGTACTGTGGGGAGTCCAGCAAGGGGATTAAAAAAGAAATACTTAACCATTTCAATGAATTGAGACTGTCAACTTGTGGGAAATTGCCTGATTTAAAGACTTTACAGAAAGCGGTTGAATGTATGCTAGTCTCCATGGCCCAAGTCATTTTCTAATAAAGGTGAAAACACAGCAAGCAGGTGGGGAGAGGAAGGAGGAGGCAGCTTGCAGGAGCTTTCAGGGAGGGGAGGGACAGTGCCTGATGGCAAGGGGAGAGGTGAACTCAGGAACCACCGAGCATTCAGAGCATTCGGTGGCGCCCCACTGAGTAAACTGGCTGTCACAGACCCCTTCCCCGTGGCTTGGTCTGTGCCCCCTCCCCTCTTCCTAGACGTTCTTTCGGGAGCAACTCCTTGTATCATTTTGTTTTGTTTTGTTTCTCAGCACATTTTCTTTGAATGGATTCTTGGTCGTCCTGTCCACGGTGTGTACCGCCCTGTGTGGACCGCCCTGACTTAGACGGGGCAGGTTCCCAGCGCAGGTCTGCGAGGCAGGGAAGCAGGAGAGAAGAGGAGCAGCAAAACAAATTCCCGATCTTTCCTCAATGTGGGTTTTAGGTATTTGTGTCAAGCTTTTAGTTTTTTTTTTTTCTAATTGTGGTAACATGCACGTAGCAAAAAATTTACCATTTTAACCGTTTTAAAATATACCATTCAGTGATCTTACGTACACTCACAACACTGTGCAACCATCACCACTATCTAGTTCCAGAACTTTTTCATCACTCAGAAAGACCCCCCCCCAGCCCCGTGGCCGTGGAGCAGTGACTCCCCATCCCCTTTTCCCCCGTTCCCTGGGCACTGGCTGCCACTCTTTGCCTGTAAGTCAAGAAGATGTTTTGATCTTTGCGTTCTACTTAAAATGCAAAGAACCATAGGAGGACCCACAATTTACATTTTCGTTTTCACTCATTTCACCCTCCACTCACCTTCATAGTTTAGAACTTATTTAATCCCTTTGTGTAGTGGGGAAAACACTAGCCCGTTAGTTAGGAGACTCAGGTTCTAGCTCCTTCTGTCAGAAGCTATGTGATTTCGTGCAGGTCTCTGACTCTCTTTCGGCCTCAACAGTCCCATCTTGAGGCATGGGAGGTGAACTCAGCTAATAACCTCCAGGGCCCTCTGCAGCTCTGACCCCCTAGTGTGGTGGCGGAAGCCCACTGACCTGGCAGAGCACAGGGTGGGTGGGACCTGGGTGGCTGGTGGCAGGAGGAAGCTAGGATTGGGGGGTCGGGGGCAGCACTGGTGAAGGCTCAGACTCGGCCTCCCTTGCCCACCCTGGGTCAGCCCTGGGCAGATTAGCTTCCTGGCTGGTCCACAACCCCAGCTGGACTCTGCAGGTTGGATGTGTCAGGCCCAGTTGTTGTAAGGCCTGCTCAGGGATGAGCCTCCTGGAGGCCTCAAGCAGTGGCCTCTGGGCAGACCGAGGCAGGACAGGGCAGGGTGGGCCTGGCGGGCTGTGGAGTGAAACACAAGGTCCTCATCAGAGGCTCCCTGGGCTCTGCATGTCCCAGGCTTATGGGGCTTGGGCTCTGGGATCTTTCCAGGAATGGGGCCCAGCACTGCCCATGTAAACAGGTGTGGCAAGGAAGAAAATTCTAACAAAATGTTTGTGGTTACCTCACTCTTCCCCTTCTGGAAAGGGAGGGTACCTTGTTTGTGGACATTATTGTGTAGTGAAGGGAGAAGGATGCAGAGTTGGAGAAGCTAAGGGAGGACAAATTGGCCCATTTGATGAAAGATGGAGGGGACGGAAAGTCCCGGGAGGGGAGGTGGGGAGGGCGTGGAAAAGTGGGGGCTTCCCAGGTGGGTGGAGAAGGGGAGGGCGGAGTACGGAAGGACAGAGTTTGGGGTTTGGGAGAGAGCAAGAGAAAAGAGAAGCAGATATTTGGGCAACTACTGGAAGGACTGAGCTTGTGGAGAGAAATGTTGGGAAGAGATTTCGGGGATGTTCTGCCATGTGATGTGAACCCCTCATCCACATCCCCAGGAAACCACGCTGACAGTTTATGTTACAATTCAGTGCTTTTGCACTCAGATTGGTGTCTTTTTTTTCTTTTTAAATAATTCATCGGCTTGCTTCCATTTGAATTACTCAGAGACAGGCATCTTTAGCAGGTGTTGTGAGTGTTCCATTAGCTAAATATTGGGCTTCCTGTTTGTGGGTTGTGTTAACCACTCTGTAAGCCCTCTGCAGTGGGAGGCACCTCTTTGGCCAGACATCATCTGTTTGGCCTGAAGCTCTGTCTCCTCTCCCCCAGCCCTGGGGTCTCCTGAATGGGTGGCCCCATTCTGAGGATAATAACTGAAATTGTGTCTTGACCTGCTAGCTGCAGCAGCCAGCCGTCAGCAGGGGCTCTCAGCTCACCCCTCCCGGCCCTCACTGTACTGCACGGCCTCCACTGGCTGGGCTCCTGCATCCTGCAAGGCTCCCTTGCACCCTCTGGAGCATGGCTGCGATGCCCCTGCCCTGCCTTCCTGCAGGCACTGGTCCACCATGTCACTTGGCCACTTGGACTTAGCCAGGATTCTAGCCAGGGAAAGTGCTATGGGGTAGAAATACTTGGTACAAAAAGTCCTTCCATGGAGAATGTTCCACCATGTCACTTGGCCACTTGGACTTAGCCAGGATTCTAGCCAGGGAAAGTGCTATGGGGCAGAAATACTTGGTACAAAAAGTCCTTCCATGGAGAATGTCCCAGCGATGGTGCAGCAACCCTGGGAGAGTCTGTGACTGTGTGTCTACTCCCCATCTCTGGCCCCTGCCAGTGGTGGCCTCCTGGGGAGCTGATCGGCACAGCCCTCAGAGTGAGGGAGCTATGGTCCTTGGCCGGGTTCCCGCCCAGCCTCAGACTCTGGGTACCTGCTTCTCCTTCTCCATGGCCTCCCGGTGGCTTCTGACCCTTTTGTGAAATAAGGGCAGTCAAGTCTTCCTCTGTGGGCTGCTGGGAAGTCAGAGAGAATGGATAGAAAAGGCTGAACACAAACCCCAGCACTAGTAGGCACTCTCTCCATAGGACCTTGAATCCCAGTCCAGAACTTAATCAAATGCAACATTTGAGTTTCTGAAACTCAAGGTCCCCTTCGCTGGGTGACTAGGTGTGTCCCATGTGAAGTCAGGGGGTTTGGGGTGCAGAGAGACATTTTGTCCTTGGTCATCCTGAATTGCCACTGAGACATCCATCTTCTCCAACCATCATTTCCGTTCTGTGGCAGGCCCAGGATCTAGACACACCATGCTGCTGCCGGTGGTGGCAGGAAATGCTGTGCAAGAGGGTCAGGGGCTCTGCCTGCCTCTCTCCTCCCTCCCTCCACTCTGCCATACCCTCCCCCACCCCCCACCGGTGAAGTCCAGAGCTACTGCTGGCTGGAATGAGGGGGAAGGACACGGAAGGAGAGAAAAACATGAATTAAAGTGTCAAAACTTGCTCCCGTCACAATAACCTCTATGTCTGCATGTAAATGTTTCACTGGGCTGTCCTGCTGCCTCCGCACAGCAGCGGGGCCATGGGAGAAGGGAAGACATTTAGAAAGTGATGAGTTCTCAGTGGGGAGGGAGAGAGAAGGAAGCTCTCCGAGCCAGTGGATGGTGTACTTCCCACTCCCAGGGGGGACATGAGTGTGGCCCCCTTCCTAATTACTTTGCCTGTGTTAAAGCCAATTAGCTGAAAGCGGTAATGGGATTTCACAGTGGGGCTCCCTGGCCATATGGCTCAGAGCCTCCCTGGGTGCATGGGGATGGCATTTGGGGAGTGCAGGGAGTGACAGATGGGTTTGGTGACATTCAGGATATCATGCAGGCCTGCTCAGCCCTGGGCCTGGGGCCCTGATTCATGATGGGCATTGGGAGGGCAGAGGCAAGGGAGAGAAGACAAATGTGAATTAGTGATCGCAGGACTGTGTTCTGCCAGCTGGCTTCGGACCTACTCAAGGGCCCTTTAAATAAAACAGGGAACAGATGTGTTTCCAGAGTGTTCTCCCAGCTGAGGCTGCCTTGTACATAGAGGAGGATGAGGAACTTCATTGGAAGAGTCAGGAGATGCCAAGTGGAAGCTGCTCTGTCACTTGCTTGGGCAAGTCACTCATCTTTTCTGAGCCTCAAGTCGCTGTCTGTGAACTGGGGATAAAACCATCTCTCCTGTCTGGCTTACAGGAGATCATGTGTGTAAATTCACCCAGCCAGTGCATGGTACAACAGACATGCTTAATGTCTGTCAGCAGGCCGCTGTCCTCCCCACTGCTCTGGGCAAAATGAAAAACGTACTGAAATAGACACACTGGCAAAGGGCAGTGGCAGGAAGGAGGAAACAATTACTCACCCCCTATCCCCCCGCCCAGGGGGGTGCCCTGCAGGAGGCTGGAATGAGCGGGACCTCAGGAGGCAGAGAAGGAAGGGAGGTGGGCCCAGTGTCCAGAGCAGGACAAGCAAAGGCCCTGAGACAGGAAAGTGGCATCTAGTTCTGGGAATGTGGCTCCTCACGCATTGGAATGAGAATAGAATGACAAGTCATGGGTCTTGGGTGTCCTTAAAGAACATAGACTTTATTCTGTAGGCTATGGGAGCCATGGAAGATTTTCGACGAGGTGAAGAGCAGGATATGATCTGTGTGCTAGAAGCCCAGATCTGGTGACACCGTGGAAAGAAGATTGGAGGGAGCGAGACTGGAGGCAGAAAGGCCGATTCAGGTGAGAGGTGATGGGGAGAGGAGGAGGAGAGAGTCAGGTGATGTTGTGATGGATGCTGTGAAGATAAGTCAATGGGTCTTGGCAAACAATGGCCATGGCAGATGGGGGTGGGAGGTGGCCTAGAATGACGCCCAAACAGCTGGTTAGGAAGTCTGAGGGCTGGAGGGGCTGTTGCAGATACTGAGTATGGGAGAGAGAGAGCAGCAGGTCCGAGCAAGGTGACGAGTTTGCATCTGGACGTGGTGAGTTTGAGGTGGCAGTGGGCCACCCAGGCAATTACCAGCAAGATATGTGAATCCCAGGGATATGTTACAGCCATGTGTTTGAGGTTTCCCGTGCTCCTGAGCTCCTCGGTGTTGGCAACAGAGGTGCAGTGGCAGCCCAGGCTGAGTGCCATGTGATCTGGCTCAACTGCCACCCTTACTTCCCATGTTCTGTGCCCTGCGGGCCCAGCACGGAGCATCTCTGAATTGTGGGACCCAGCTCTTCTGCCTCCTCTGCCTCCTCCGCCACACCGCAGGAAGGGCAGGTGTCCCTTTTGGGGGCCTGGGCACTGTGGCTCTGCACCCCCTAGACTGTATCCTCCCTCCACTGGGATCTCTGTGCTGGCTGCAGAGATTGTCCCTCAGGGTGGTTACCTGGGGCTTGGCCTCCACACACTGTGATTTAAGGGAAAAAATATCTTGCCCTTTCGAACCTCAATTTTCTTCTCATTTCCATTAAAACAAACAAACAAACAAACTGGGAGGGCAGGGGCAGTGCTGGGGGTCTGAGGCATGGGCTGCCATGTGCTGGGGCATCCCCATCACTACCCCCCGCAGCTTGTCTCTCACCTTAAAAAAAAATATTTGAAGATAAATTTAATCTCCTTTATTGAACTCAGTGATTAAAAATGGAACTGGATTTTTGATTCTGAGACTCCCTGGCTAAAGTGAGCCGTGTGAAGACAGCACTCGGCAGGCATCAGATGGCTCATGAGGCCTGTCAAGGAGGTTTATTTAGGCTTTCACCAGTGTTATTAGAAGAAACAAGCTGTTCTCTGGGAAAAGATGAAAGTCAACATTTGTAACGTGGGATTTCATTGAAAAGAATATCTGTGAAATTGCCACTAGCTGGACAACTGATTCAGAGAATGATTAGATGTTCTAACCACACACACACTCGTTCTCTCCTCAGATTTTATTATCCTCAAGCAATCATCCTTGATTCGACAAGCTCAAGCTCTTACCGAGCATCTCCTTGTGTGTCAAACATTGTGCCAAGCTTTGGGGACACGGAAATGAAGCAGGATTCCATGTGGATGAGCCTAGACTTTGGAGTCCTTCAGGGAACTGAGCATAATCCCATCCCTTTGCCACCGAGGCCCAAGTCAGTCAGGGCATGGCATAGCCCCTGCCGCAATGACTGCTTCTGGAATGAGTACTTTCCCTTCACTGTTCTAATAAGAGTGAAACCCAGGACTTTTGTTTGATGGTCAAAGGAAAAAGAGCTTTCTTCTTCTGGATGCAGCAGAGGATAGATGTGAGAGCTGGAACAGCTGCAGTCCTTTTGCAACTATGAGGAAACCTGGACAGAAAAGGAAACAAATACAGAGAAGAGAGAAGAGCCCTGGGAATGCAAATTCTTCTCTCTTTGGGATCCTCCTGGGACTGTTTTTCTGTTTTTGTTTTTGGAACTAGAGAAGGGTTGTGTTCACAAAAGCACGCAGGAGGAGGGCCACGTAATGCAGCCCCCAGACCACAGAAGATAGTTTGGGGAAGGCTTTGGAAGGTGTGAAATTGCTGAGCTAGCACTGCCATTAGCTAGATCACAAGAGGCAGGGGACCCAGCTGACGTCTGGGCTCTGTGTAGAAGAGTAGAAATCAGGGCCTTTAGAGAAAAACATCTGCACCTTGGCCTACAGACAGGCATTCTGCTATGATGAACTTCCTCATTTTTGCGTACAGAGCAGACTTGACATTTATATAGATTAATCCCAGCTTGATATTTTGACCAAAAGAACTATTAACTCCTCCCCTTCTGGGAGAAATATAGCTTATGAGGCCTGACCGGCAGGTGACCCCATTAAACTGTTCTGGTCCCTTCTCTGGCCCAACATCTGGCTGGAAATAGATGGCTTCTCCGTGACACTGAGGAGTTTCGGCCAACAGGAAGCACAGTCCTGCTCTCCTGGCCTCATTTTTCACCCTGGCTGGTTTTGCTGGAGATGCAGTTGAAGCTACATCTCAATTTGCTGGGCAGGAGGAGCAGCCAGTGACAGGCCCTGCACCCAGGCAGTCAGCTAAAACCTCCACACAGCGTTTGGAAGCCAAGCTCAAGATTTACAAAAGGAGAGTTTTATTTTGTTGACAATTGCTTTATGAGTCACTTAATAAAATGCTTTTCCTTTGTATAGAGCTATGGATTTTCACTCTGTTGCTTCATCTGATCCTTGCTAGAGTCCTGCAAGGGGACAGGCATGTGTCACTATCCTCTTTTCACTCCTAGGATATCAGAGAGGTCGAGTGAGTTGCCCCCCTTGCACAGCTGGTCAGTGGTCAAGTCAATGCCTCCAGCCTCTGACAATCAAGTACACTTTCTACCACATCACACTGCTTCTTTCATGCAAATTAAGAGGGAAGCAAAAGAATCCACTGAACTTAGAATTTAACAACTTGCATCACCTGTCTCTTCCACTCCCAGAAAAATTGAAGGTGCCCTCCCCATGCCACCTCAGCCCCCCACAGATGCCTCTATCCTCCTGCCGATCACTTTGTGTTCTCAGTGAACCTGTCTCCCCATAAGACTGAGAGCTGGTCAGGGGCAGGGTGGTAATGCAATCACATTTGGGCAGTGTGATGTGGAGCAATGTTCCTTCATGGAGCACCATTGACATTTGGGACTGGATAATTCTTCACTTCAAAGACAGTTAAATGACACTGCAGGACGTTTAGCATTCTTGGACTCTGCCTCTAGGCCAGTAGTGCCTCCCTATTTTAACACTCCCCCTCCCTCACAAAACACCCCCAGACATTTCCAAATCTCCTGGAGTGGTGGTGGAGAGTAGGTGGAGAAGGGGTGGGTGGTCCCCTTATTCCAGAACACAGGTTTTGGAATAAGATGGCTAAAGATTCCAACCTTGCCTCTGATCTCCCTAGCAGTGAACTTGGAGGCCCGGCTTCCCTACCGGGAAAATTTACCGCAGAGTGTAATCATAAAGATGAAATTAGCTAATGGACCGAAAGCACAAAGCTCTATGCCTACATGATATATTTATATTAAGTAACTAATAAAAATAACAAAATGGAGTCCTGTGCCTTTAAGACTTTGTCCTACTGTGTGCACAGTAGGTGCTCAATAAGTGTGTCCTCTGCATTCTCCGCATCTACCCCACAACTACATCAACGATGATAAACATTTATTGGCTACTTATTATGTATCAGGCAATGAGCAAAGAGCTTGACACATTACCTGCATTTAATTTCCACAACCACCTTAGGAGGTAGGTACAATTATTGTCCCCATCTCACAAATGACGGAACTGAGAGCCATAGAGCAGAGGTTGACCAACTGCGACCTGTGGGTCAAATCCTGCCACTGCCTGTTTTTATTGGAACATGGACACACTCATTCATTTATGTGTTACCTATAGCTGCTGCTTTCACGTTGAGCAGTTGCCTGCAGCAGAGACCAAAAATGGCCTAGTACGCCTAAAATATTTACTATCTGGCCCTATATAGTAAACGTTTACTGAATTCTGCTCTAGTCGGTTAATTTAGTTGCCCGAGGTTATAAAACTAGTGAGTGGTAGAGCCAGGACCCCAAATCAGTTCAGTATGATTCCAAAGCTCAGTCTCTTAGATGCTACACAGTCTGACTGGAGGGTGTAGATTTTCTTAGGTAGGTGTTAGACAATGAAATTGTAAAACATATTTTAAAATAGGTTGTGTCATGTATTTGTTTTTTGTTGTTGTGTTGGTGGTAAAATGTACATAACATAAAATTTACCATTTAACCTTTTTTAAGTGTGCAATTCAGTGGTGTTAAGTACATTCACAATGTTGTTCAGCCATCACCACTGTCCATATCCAGAACTTATTCATCGTCCCAAACAGAAACACTGTACCCATGGAACAGTAACTCCTCATTCCCTCTCCCCCTGGCCCTGGAAACTTCTATTCAATTTCTCTCTCTATGAGATGCCTCTTCTAGGTACCTCATGTAAGTGGAATCACACAATGTTTATCTTTTTGTGTCTGGCTTATTTCACTTAGCATAAAGTCTTCAAGGCTCATCCATATTGTAGGATGTGTCAGAATTTCATTCCTTTTTAAGGCTGAATAATATTCCATTGTATGTACTGTATTTGTTTTGAATAGATAATGCATTCACAGAGTATAAAATCCAAAAGACGTGAAAGGACATAGAGTAAAAAGTAAAACTTTCCCCTATTCCTGCTCCCCCGGACGGGAGCGCCACCGCACTTCCCAAGCGGTGCACTATCCAGTGCGCCACCGGGCCGGCCCGCATTTAACCTTTTTTAAGTGTGCAATTCAGTGGTGTTAAGTACATTCACAATGTTGTGCAGCCATCACCACTGTCCATATCCAGAACTTATTCATCGTCCCAAACAGAAACTCTGTACCCATGGAACAGTAACTCCTCATTCCCTCTCCCCCTGGCCCTGGAAACTTCTATTCAATTTCTCTCTCTATGAGATGCCTCTTCTAGGTACCTCATGTAAGTGGAATCACACAATGTTTATCTTTTTGTGTCTGGCTTATTTCACTTAGCATAAAGTCTTCAAGGCTCATCCATATTGTAGGATGTGTCAGAATTTCATTCCTTTTTAAGGGTGAATAATATTCCATTGTATGTACTGTATTTATTTTGAATAGATAATGCATTCACAGAGTATAAAATCCAAAAGATGTGAAAGGACATAGAGTAAAAAGTAAAACTTTCCCCTATTCCTGCTCCCCTCCAGGCCCCCGCTACCCTCCCAAGAAACAACCCCTGTTACTGGATTCTTGTGCATCTTTCT
>NW_007747001.1:12398-12802 GCF_000696425.1 Galeopterus variegatus | reverse complement strand
TGTAGGAAGATGTTGCATAGCTAAGGCTTCTCAGGTTGGGCATATGCATGTGGAGAGAAGTATTAGAACAATTATGAAAAAATCTTAACAGGAAAGCTCATATTCTCTCCAAAAATCCTGTCAGTAAAAACTGGTGTGTATGTGATTTTCACTCCTTAATTTGATTTGATTTGGGTTGGTTTGCTTGAGTCCTCTAGGTAACTGCTTCATGTTCCACCTTTCCTGGTTTCTGTAGTCACAACCCTCCTGTGTCAGACTTCTTAGGGGACAGAAAGAAGCCCCCTCCCTGCGTGTGTTAGAAGCTCCTTTCCCAAGCTGGATCTATTTCTCTGTTTCCCTGTCTAGACTTCAGTCTCGGGAGAGGAACTGGAGGTCTGAACTCTGTTTAGATTGAGATTGAGCCC
>NW_007747001.1:5828-8297 GCF_000696425.1 Galeopterus variegatus | reverse complement strand
AGAACCATCAAGAGGAGGCATTCCTTCTTTTGGGGGAAATTAACCAAGAACTCGGGTTCTCATCCCACATTTGTTCTCCAGACCAGGAAGTTACAGGAAAAGAACATAGGTGGGATTTTTGCTAAGTATAGTTTTACAGGTTTAATGGTAGAGGCTGGTGACATCAGTAAAACAAGCAAAGTGACATTTCATAATGCAGTTTGCAAGAAGTTAAGTCAATCCACCAACAAAAGCTTGATCTTAGCAAACATTTTATTTCCCTACAGCAATTTCCCAGTATCTTTACATATTAATCTGTAACTTGTCTGTCCTTGAGCCAGCAACCTTGCTGTGCTACAATTTTTTATCTTACAACAGACTTTACATATTAATCTGTAACTTGTCTGTCCTTGAGCCAGCAACCTTGCTGTGCTACAATTTTTATCTTACAACAGACCTGTCCTTGAGCCAGCAACCTTGCTGTGCTACAATTTTTTATCTTACAACAGACTGCTTTAGCCTGGGGAAATTTTCCTATCTATTGAAAGGTTAATGTTTTGTATGTACTTCTAAGAAGTTAGGCTAAAACTGAAACTGCAAGGCTTTGGAGGCCCTGTGAAATACATTTGTCCTATAAATATTGGTATATTCTGCAAAGAATGAAAGTTTAATTTTGTTAATTTTCTCTACTGTCTATTTTCTATTTTATTGATTTCTACTCTTTATTATTTCTTGTCTTCTACTTATTTGGGGTTTGCTCTACTTTTTTTAGCTTCTTAAGATGGATACTTTTAAAGACTAAGATGGATTTAAAGACTTTTTTTCTCTTAATCCAGACATTTAATGCTAAAAATTTCCCTCTAAGCATTGTGCAACATGGTGCATCCCATGATATTATGATTTAGTTTAATATATTTTTTAATTTCTTATTTCTTTTGTGTGTTATTTAAACATGCATTATTTAATTTCTAAATATTTGAGAATTTTCCAGGCAATGTATTGCTAAAGATTTATAATTTAATACTGTTTGGGTCAAAAAATTTACTTCCTAAGATTTCTTTTGTGGTAAATGCTTACTGTGTTTTAAGAAATTTATTAAATGCCAGAAATTCTATACATAGTCTATATTGTCCACTATAAGAATATATGTAATTCTTTTTCATTTTATTTTTAAAATGTATCTGTAAATTATTTTTTGTGATTGATCTAATGGAGGGCTTTTTATTTTATTTTTCCTATCCATTTCTCATTATCATCATTGATTTGTGATAGCACCTCTATTGTATGCTATTTCCCAATATGTATAAGTTTGTTCCTGAGTTCTCTGTTCTATTCCATTCATCTGTTGTCTGTTTTTGCATCAGCTTCACATACTTTTAATTATTATGGCATTATAGCAAGTCTTAACAAATCAGGTAGGGCAGAAATCCTCCTCCTTGTCAATTTTTTACAAAATTGCTTATGCCAATTTATTCCTCTATTTATATGAGGTTTAGAATAAGACTATCATAATTTTTATTTCACTGACTTCTAAGATATATTGGAGATTAAAGGATATGTTAACATGTTGTCTTTATCTTAACTAACTGAAAGTATCTCTCATTTTATTTGAGTTTTTTTTTCTGTCCTTCAATAAAGTTCAGTAAATTTCTCCATAAAGTTTTCAAATTTTTTAGATTTATTTATTTATTTATAGTAACCTTATAGTTTTTGAATGATATCTTTTCTTTTATCGTGTTATTGAATTTTGTAACTGCTAATATAATAAAACACTAATAATTTTAGTTAATTCCATTGTATTAAATATTAAAATGTATTGTCAAATTATAATAATATTGATAAATATCAGCTCTCTAATTTACTTTCTTTAGGATCTTGGATTTTCCATATTGGGCCCATATTTATTATGCTTGACACACAAATCAGCTACAGTAGAGAGGAACTAGATGTTCCTAATACCATTTCCTCCTCCTGTTCACTAATGCCATTTTACCCAATCTTCCAGTTTGGTTCAAGTTATATTACTCATTCTGGCCAATAGAATTTGGGCAAATGTCATTGACGTAGGCCATTTCCAGGTCTGGTTATAAAACCACCTACAAGATCCCCCTCACTCTCTTTTTTCTTACTTACTGTGTGAATTTGGAAAATTTGTATTAGTCTGTTTTTGTTGCTTAAAACAAAATACATGGAATTGGGTAATTTATAAAGAAAAATGAAATTTATTGCTTACAGTTTCTGAGGCTGGGAAGTCCAAAGTCCATTTGGTGGTGGCAACAGTGACTCAACAGTTTCACATTGCAAGATGGTGGAAGCAGAGACAGCAGAGAGAGGAAGCAGAGAGAGCAGAGAGAGAAAGACAGACTCTCTTGTTCTTTTAAAGCCCTCAGAACCATGTCCCTGACCACCATTTTTTAATTAATTAATTAATTTATTTATTTTTGTCTTTTTGTCTTTTTTCCGTGTCCAGCAACGGATCGCAACCCTCAG
>NW_007747001.1:0-912 GCF_000696425.1 Galeopterus variegatus | reverse complement strand
AGAAGAGCAGAAAATATATAGATATTAATTGCATGTGGTTTACAAGAGACACCAAATATAAAGACATTGGAAAGCTCTGATCCAAAGAAGGCAAAGAGAGAGTGCCCAACTGAGCAGGTAAGCCGTGCTGCTGCCGGACCTCATCCCCAGTCTGGCCGAGTGTGCCCCAACCAGAGAGGTGTCCCCCAAGAGAGGCCCAAGACCAGCGGCGAACATGTGCCTGAGGCACCAGCATGTGACCAAGAAGGTACTAAGGCAGCCAAGCCAAATTGGCAGCCCTGGCAGGATCCTAGTCAGACAATAATGTCAAACCACTGGACCATAAAATCCCTTGCCACAATGACTAAATATCAAAGGAAAGAAACCAGAAATATGAAAAATCAAGAAAGTATGCCACCAAAGGGTAATAACTCTCAAGCTTTAGATCCTATAGAACAAGAAGCCCTTGAAATGTCTGACAATGAATTTTGAGTGATAATTTTAAGGAAACTAAATGAGATACAAGAAAACTCAGCTAGACAACACGATGAAATGAGGAAAAGTATACAGGACCTGAAAGACAAAATGTACAAGGAAATCGATGCCCTGAAAAAGAAAGTAGCAGAGCTTGCTGAGGTGAAGAATTTATTCAATGAAGTAAAAAACACAACAGAGAGTTTAACCAGCAGGCTTGCAGAAGCAGAAGAGAGAACTTCTGACCTTGAAGACAGGCTGTTTGAAATAACACAGGCAGACAAAAAAGAAAAAAGAATTTAAAACATTGAAGAAAAGCTAAGGCAGATATCAGACAACTGAAAGTGCTCAAATATCCAAGTCATGTGTATTCCAGAGGGGGAGGGAAAAGGAGATTTCATTGAAAACATATTCAACAAAATAGTAGCAGAAAACTTCCCAGGTATAGGAAAAGACACA
>NW_007747000.1:12214-12802 GCF_000696425.1 Galeopterus variegatus | reverse complement strand
CTTTGTGCTTTGCTCATATTTTATCCCATGATATGTCAAATATGTCAAATCCAAGTAATTCCGGATTCAAGCATTGGCATCAGTTTTTTTTTTTTTCTTTTTAGTATTTTTAAAAAGCATTTACCAAGAAATAAAACATTTCTTTGCTTGTTTTTCATCATATCTAAACTCTTTTCTTGTACTTACATTAATGTTTTGTATTGAAATGTATCTTGCCATATTTTTTAACCAAAATAATTATTTAGGATATATCTTTTTTAAAAATACAGTTTCTGAAAAATATGTGTCTTGGTGATTTACTCAATATAGATTAAACCAGCTTTGAATTTACTGTGACATTTATTTTTAACAATAAAATGGAACTAGAACACACTGCTAACAAGGGAACTGATGAATAAAATTTATAGAAACTGGTGTTTATGGGTGAAATTCAAAGAGAGATTAAATGCTCAATCCAACATATAAATGTAGAACTGACATATTTTTGTTGTAAAAGAATTCTTGGCCTTATAGGAGACTCTTTTAGAAACATAAGTTCCCATTTAAATATTACATTAGCTACATGAATGTGTTAACCAGTAAAGATAT
>NW_007747000.1:6014-6774 GCF_000696425.1 Galeopterus variegatus | reverse complement strand
TCCTCTGGGGACTCACGAAGAGAGAGGGCAATATGAACATAGATACGAAACATGGATAGACTGTAAGATTGTCGAAATGTATCTACAGAACTTCATGCTACCTTCTTGTGTCCCTTTCCTTCCCCTTGCTCATTATTTGCCTTCCTTTCTTGACAAAAATAAGCTATCTCTAAAAAGAATCTTCAGTGATCTGTGATGATGATAAATAACATGGATTATGTAAATAAAATCCACTATGCTCTTACTCACCATCAACTGATCTTTCACATTGCCATATTTTGAGCACTCCCAAGGGGCAACGCATGATTTCTGGTTCATGCTTGATTACGGGTGGTCTGCCTGCCTGACCTTAACACTCCTAGCTAACTTTCACCTCTCCCACCTTCCAGTGATCTCACTTGGGTCCACACATTAAATATCTTTTGTGACTTCTTGCTATGCCTCTAACCTTTTGAGGAGATTCAAAGCATTTGCCTGGATTATCTAATACTCGATCCCAAAAACATGCAGAAGTACCTGGCCTCTAAGTGTTTGCAGCTTAGTTAGGGAGACAAGAAAAATGTACAGAAAGAGATTTCCTAATGCATTTGACTGATAAGTGTTAAATGAATGGTGCCACCAGAAATGCTGTGACATTCCCTGGATGATGAGATCGATGACAGTTGCAGTAATCCAAGACTTCACTGAAGATGTGGAATTTAGTTAGGATTAATTAATGTTTCCATTTCCCCCTTCTATTCTCATCCTTTTCCTGCATGAC
>NW_007747000.1:0-1750 GCF_000696425.1 Galeopterus variegatus | reverse complement strand
TTATTGTTTGTATTATTGTTATTATTATTATCAACCTGTAAATTTTCTAATTAGCTCAGCCATGACTTACTTATATCAGAGAAATAACTTTAAAATGACATGACTTTGAGTACTAAACTATTTCTTGAAAGCTGGATCTCGAAAGCTTGAAAGCAAAATTTTAAAAACAGAGTGCTTGATTTCAAAATTTTCCCTTGCAACTGAGCACATTTCAACGTGGATCAGGAATCTAATCTGGAAAGGCAGACATGAAAGAATAAAAACGAAGCACTGATACAGAAACTTTCTCCAGTGGGCCTGCAAATGCAGCAAAGGTCAGGTAAAGATCAGTTGTCAACTCTCCTCAACTGTAAAACTGGGATGCTAAACATGCTGTATGTTGATTAAATGATCAATTATGTTAGTGCCTAGTACATTGTAAGTGCTCATTTAATATTAACATCAAAGTGAGAAAGAATGAGAATCATAGTGAAAAGATAAAATTAGCCCAGGCTTACAGACTAGAGTACTGAGTTTGGCCACAGCATCATGCCTGTTTTGAAGAAGAAAAGTGAAACCAAAGTCTTACACTAAGATTTTAGTTATTTTCAAAGTAATGCAGCAACTCTCAAGTGTAAAATTAACACCCCTCTGCTTACCCCCTATGCATGTTAAAGCAAATTAAATTTCATGCCAAATCACCCAGGCGGTTAGTGAGCAGCACAATTCCAATCTGTAGGATTTAAAGTGATTGCTCCAAAAATATAATTCACCAATCGGGCAGCATTGAAGTCAAACATGGTCTTCTTTAATCATTTCTCCTGACAAGTTATTTTTCCAGGAATGTGGCCACTGTGAACTGTGGGTTGACTCATCTCATGCAAGGGAGAGGTTTTATTCTCATCTGTAACCCAGATGCAACAAGGAATAATAAACTGACCTGGTGAAGGCATGGAGTCCTTCCTCTGGCTGTAGGTGAGCATCACATTTAGTTTCTACTGACCTGACCACAAAATGCTTTCTAGTTTAAAGAGCCACTGTCACCTATGTGGGGAAAGAGGTTGCTTTTTGTTCCCTATTTTCATCAGATTTAATGACATTTGCAACTGGGGTGTGTGTGTGTGTTTCATTTTTAACCTGAACTCCATTTGCTCTAGTAGGAATCAATTTCCTTTTTTTCTGTTCTCAGTGGTTGTATGAGCGGTTTCTAATAAAATGCATATAAGTAACTGTTGGAGCTCATAGCAAGAAAAGATAATGATCAAACTCATTTGTTTTCTTCAGTTTAGGTTTTAGGTTATCTGAAGTTTTCGTTTAAATCCCGCATTACGCCTTGTTTGGAGTTGTTTCCAGAAAAATTGCCACATGACAGTTTTGGCAAAATTTAAGTCCCCTGTTTTGAAATGAACAAGGGTCACATTCTAATATCTAGAAGACCAGTGCTCAAGGCCTTGAACTGTGGTTGCTGAGGCACTGGGGATGGGATAGGCAATTACATTCTACATATCAAGACAGTGCCAGTGTTTAAATTGACTCCAAGTGCTTCAACACATTCATTTATTTAACTTCCATTAAAACCCCATTGTGGAAAAATACTTTTCACATTGTAAATTACTGTAGTGCATGATTTAACTTCCATTAAAACCCCATTGTGGAAAAATACTTTTCACATTGTAAATTACTGTAGTAATTTCACATTGTAAATTACAAGTCTTTTAGACTTGCTTGGAGGGGTTCAGTGAAGGAATGGGAGGAGAGCATTTATATGATC
>NW_007746999.1:9723-12803 GCF_000696425.1 Galeopterus variegatus | reverse complement strand
ACAGGTGACTGTCTGCCTGAGCTTAGCTGTAAGTTGAATTGGAGATTGCTTCTTACCATCCGCTAAGCCCCTTGGTCAACATCTGGCCTCTATTTGCCTTTCTAGCTCTTGAATTTTTTGTTACTGGGAACAGTTGTCAATGGCCTTATCTCGTTACCAGAGGCATCTCCCAGAAAGGGCTCTAGCAGATAGGAGGGTTTGCAAATGGAAGCCAGCACAGTCCCAGGAGCCTCCTGGACTGGAATACCCCTCGGGCAGCAGTCAATTTGGGGAAGTGGTAAATAGATANGTGTCCAAGGAAGCAAGGCAGGGCGGGATGCAGATGACCGCCCTTCTGCAAGTTCACCTGCATTGTCACATCAGAGCCCATGCCACCCTGCTCACAGGTGTCCCTGTCCTTCCCATTTTACAAGCGAGGACACTGAGTCCTGGGAGACCAGATACCAGCCAGGGCTCTCTGGTTGGCACAGGGGTCACCTGCCCCCCACCCCCGGGGTGGGCCGACCGCACAGGACAGCAGGTGGCTCTTGGCACCTCCGTGGGACATGTGGACTTCCGTCTCCTCGCTCTGTGTTTACGTAGCTTTGCTTCTGCCGGCTCGATACCTGCTACTAAAACCCCTTCTGAAAGGTGGCTCTTGGCACCTCCGTGGGACATGTGGACTTCCGTCTCCTCGCTCTGTGTTTACGTGGCTTGGCTTCTGCCGGCTCGATAACTGCTACTAAAACCCCTTCTGAGTACGTAGCTTTGCTTCTGCCGGCTCGATACCTGCTACTAAAACCCCTTCTGAAAGGTTTTGAAGACTGACTTCATTTTGTCTATTTTTCCCTTTCCTCATTCCTGTTTCAAAAATTATAAAGTAATACTTGCTTACAAAAAGCGTCAGGAGTTTTCTCTCCTAATCACCTCTCAGAAGTGACCCAGTTAATAACGTGGTGTGTAGCGTTTCAGACTTTGTTTCTATGCAAATATGGACCTTTAAAGATGTATATAGACATCTCTACACACAGAACTTTTTATTTGTACAAAATGAGTATGTATAAGCATATTTATTACAGCAATGTTTATAAAAGCCAGAGATTGTAAATAGCAGACATCAAAGGGGGTTCCATTGGGTCGATTATGAGCAGACATTTAGTAGAATTATTGTTCGGCCACTAGAAAAAACGAGGTAGCTCTCTAGGTACAGATGTGAGAATTGCTGTTACTAAGTAGAACAAGTGAGAGGCTGAGCTGTATGCATAACGTGAACCCACTTAATTTTCTGTCAGCTTCATGTGGAGGCAAATGCCACGTGGAGAGCCCGTCTGGACGCAGACCAGGATGCCCCCTGTGGACTGGACAACAGTTTGGGTGGCTGGATTTCTCTGGTCCAAGCTGCTCGTGACATCAGGACGCCTCCAGAGAGTCATTGCCACCCCAGAGGAAGTTACATGCTGGCTGCTGTGCTCTAGGGGAAGTCTTCTTGTGGCCATGAAGCCGTCAGCACTAATTCAAATAAGGTAAGTGCTTCAGCGGGGTTGGAGGGGGAGGGGCCGAGAGGCAGCGGGTTGCCGGTGGTGACCCCAAACTTGAACTGAAGCCTCTTGAAGGGTATTGCCTTAGAACTGTTCCAATGACCACACTGAATCACCTCATTTTTACATGGACAGAAGTCCAGGCTCAGAGAGGTGAAGTGATTTTTCTGATGTCACACAGCAAGGTAGTGAATCGACTGGGGCTGAGGGCTTCTCTGGGGGTGATTCTGAAGCCCGTGTGCCTCAGGCAGGGCCAGCAGAGATTGGGGCTGCGGGCTGGTCTCTTCCCACCCCTCTTAGGTGCTGTCACCTCTTCAGTGTCCTCTCAATGTCCTTTCCCCTCCCTTTCCCCTTGCTCTGCCTGCACCCCCTTGATTTCTCTCTTCCCTTCCTGCTCTAGATACCCCCTTGTCGACGCTGAGGAACTTGGGGCAACTAATTAAAAACCCTGGGTGGTGCATTTTCCTTCCAACTCTTGGATATTCCTGGTGTGAGTGTATACGTGAATTTGTCTACAGTGTGTGTGTGTGGTGTATGGTATCTGTGTGCACATGTGTGTGTGGTGTGTGGTGTGTGAATGTATGCACACACGTGTGACGTGCGCATGTGTGTGTGGTGTGTGAATGTATGCACACACATGATGTGTGGTGTGTGCTGCATGCACATGTTGAGTGCATGTGTGTGGTGTGCGTATGTGCACACAGGCATGCACACCCATTTGTGTGTGTGCACTTGTGTGCAAGAGGAGACAAATGGTGGCTCTTAACTGCCGAAGTAGTCAGCTGACCTAGGTGCAGGGGCAGCCCCAGGCTGTGTCCCCCTTTTCTGCTGGCCGCCAGCGGGAGTTCTGTCCCACGCCACAAGCGAGTCCATCCTATCAGAACTTGGAACTCTGGGTTAAGAGAGGCAAGCTCTCAGAAATAGTAAACCACTGTTTTCTTGCCGGCTGTTTGCCCTTATTAATTCAGGTAGCAATTACCCATTCTGAATATTTGGCGACTAATTAGTTTTTCCCGTGGAGATGGCAGAATGAGGAATGCTTTGCTGTGACCTGATCCACTTTCTCAGTTCCCCAAGGAGGGGTGGGGGATGTTGGAGCAGGGCAGGGACCGAGCGCAAGAACTGAGTGCTGGAGAGACGTCTGCTCAAAGCCCGGGGTGCCCTGCAGCCGCCGGGGTCTTGGCTACGAATCTCGAGGATGATAAAAATAACCCATCCGATCTTGGGTTTGCTCCTGGTTTCATGTCGTGGCCTGTTTCCTCTGTGGGGGCAGCTCCTGGCAGCCTGCCTCGTAGTGTAGGTGGTGGCGTCTGAGCACAAGCTCGGGGCTGCTCTCTACTCTGGGTGTCACCTCTTTTGGGAGCTGTCCTTGGAATCCACAGGTGACTAGAACCTTGACCATAGGGACAGGATGCTCGTGGTGGGGGTGCCTAGTAAGACCCCAAGAGGGTGGGAGACTGTGGGCACAGTTTAGGGGACAGGTTGGAAAAGACATCCAGGTGACAGGTGACTGTCTGCCTGAGCTTAGCTGTAAGTTGAATTGGAGATTGCTTCTTACCATCC
>NW_007746999.1:0-7058 GCF_000696425.1 Galeopterus variegatus | reverse complement strand
AAACCTGTTCTCCTTTCTCTTGGGGCTTTTGGCTACTTTGCAAAGAATTAGGGTTCAAGCTGCTAAGGGCTCCTTCCGCTGCAAAAAGCTTTGCATCTCTATGGAAGCTAAAGCCACCAAATCCGCACTCGATTTGTTGAATGAATTGTCATGCTTCTCAGCGGGCACGTGTCGTCGAGAAGCCTTGTGTGGCCATGGGGAGGGCTGCGAGCCACTGCGTGCTGGCGCTGCCGGTGACTTTCTGTGCCTGGGAATAGGGGTCCCGTGGCTGATCCCTAAGCCAGCCCTGAGTGCACAGCAGCT
This sequence comes from Galeopterus variegatus, assembly GCF_000696425.1. NCBI lineage: Eukaryota > Metazoa > Chordata > Mammalia > Dermoptera > Cynocephalidae > Galeopterus > Galeopterus variegatus. Next base: position 6,755 of record NW_007746999.1, on the reverse strand, counting down.
GGGACCCAAGGCTCCCAGGCCCCGGGTCAACTCTGTGGTGGCTGCCTCAGCCTTTCGGGGGCTTCCTGGAGCCAAGGAGGCCTCTGAGGCGGCCAGTTTTCGGGGTGTTGGGTGGCAGGGTTGTGTTTACTCCGTGGTCCTTGATGGAGAGCGACATGTGTGGTGCGAGAAACACGCACACCCGAGAGCTGGTGCAGGTGGGGCGCGGCTCAGGCTCAGGCGTCTGCACAGTGAAGGTCCGGCCTGCTCTGTCCTGCACTCTGATGGAACGTGTCAGCGTGGGACAGAGTGACACTGCCAGCTGAGCGCCTGTTTCATGAACGTGAGCGAGCTCAGTGGCATCAACCATGACGGCAGGACCCGCTCTCCAGGGAGGCACATCCATGCTGTGTTTTTGTCCTGTAGGAACCCGTCTTAGGAAGTGATTCCTGAGATTTGGTGGGATTTGAGCCGATGCTATTGAATAATGCTGTTGATCCTTATCCCGTGATCTTTCTTTTCTCTACAACTTGAATTTGCTCAGGAATGATTCAAAGCCAACATCTGGGGTGTGCGTGTGTGTGTATGAGGTCATTACTTTCTCTAAACAGTAATTATTAAACAAAACCAAGGGGACATCTTCTGTGCAATGGTGTTTACAAATATTTGCCACTTTTACAGTCATTAACTGAGGTTGCAAAGTGTTGGGTTCTGAGCTCCTGAAATCGCTGCTTAAACGATTAGTAGCAGGGCTGAGCCGGGCCCTGTGATCATCCCTGCCTCACCTGAGGGCGGTTCCTCTCGTAGAAAACGGTTTGCAGCCCCTTCTCCCCCTCTCGCCCGCAATGTGGCCTCTCCAGGGCTTTTCACGTCTGGTTCCTGTCGCAGGGTCCGATGCCCCCTGCACATGGTGACTATCAGGTGGTGAGGTCACGGTTGTCGGTAGTGAAGGGAAGAGTGTGTGGTTTGGGCTGTAGCCTGGGCTCACCGTCCTGGCATTTGCTTGCTGGGAGCCTGCGGGCTCCTGGAAGGACTGAGAGGAGGACGAGGTGGCTGCCGTGGACCGTGGGAAGGACACAGGCCACGGCGTGCAGCACCCCAGGGGGGGCACAGGAGGCCACGTGGACTGCCATGTGTCTCTCGCAGGCCCCTCTGCCCAGTCCAGGGCCTGGGGTTGAACAGAGGCAGGTGCAGCAGCCGGAGGATGAGGTGCTCCAAGGTGAGCACGGAGCTGCTCTCCAGGCTGGGGTGGGCCGGCAGAAGTGGGGCTGGGCTGGTGGCCAGAACTGTGACCGGCAGCAGCCCCAGAAGGGGTGGCAGGAGTTCTACTTGTCTGTGACTAGTGGCAGCTCCTCCGTGGGACGGCAGGTGGCCTTATAGCCGTGGCCTCTGCTGACTGGACCTGGCCGGTAGGTGCCCCCAGCTGGGGGGAGTGGGTAGTGGGCAGCTGGGCCAGGGACAAAAACCTTCCTTCCCCCCTGCCTCCTTTCTTTCTTCCCTCTCTCTCTCCCTAGCTCTCCTCTTCCTTTCCTCCCTGTCTCTCTTTTCACATCCCTCCTCCTCCCTTCCCTTCTTCCATTAAAGGGTGATCGGAGAATTCTGGACATTGGACTCATTTGGGGCTGGGGGCTGCGAGTTTAAATATGGATCCCACAGATATTCTGCATCAGGGTCTTGCGATGGGTACCCGGTAGATGCACTTTTAATAGTACCTCTGTTGACTTTTGTACACATCGACCGTGACACCCGCTGTCTGAAGGCACAGCCGCCTGCTCCCTGGGTTTAAAGGTGTTCCGCGACTCTCTAGTCCAGCAGCCGTGAGTGTGTTCAGCCTCCGTCTAAGTCCATGTGTTGCACCTTAGTATCCTTTGGTATCAGTGGTGTTTATCATCTGCAGCAAAGTGTACTACCTTCTTGCCCCTACATTAGTCAGGGCCCTCTGGAGAATAGAACCAATGTAACATATGTATATATTTATATGTACACATATATATATATATATGTGGATATCCTTTGGTATCAGTGGTGTTTATCATCTGCAGCAAAGTGTACTACCTTCTTGCCCCTACGTTAGTCAGGGCCCTCTGGAGAATAGAACCAATGTAACATATGTATATATTTATATGTACACATATATATATATATATGTGGAGAGAGAGAGAGAGAGAGAGAGAGAGAGAGATTTTAAGGATTTGACTCACACAAGGAGACCAAATGGCAAGTCCAAAATCTGCAGGCCAGGCCAGCAGGATGGAGACCTGGAAGGAGCTGGTGCTGCAGTTCAAGTCCAGAGGCCTGGCAGACTTGCCGCTTGCTCTTGGGAGGTCAGGCTTTATTCTCTGTCTTCAACTGATGGGATGAGGCCCACCCACAATCTCATTCAAAGCATCCAGAATGATGTTTGACCAAATATCTGGGCTCCATGGCCAAGTTCACACATAAAATTAATCATCACAGCCCCTAAAATTACATCTTTCAAATATCCAGAAGTTTCTGTGGTTCCAGAAAGCTGATATATGCAAGACAGGGTTCTAGACCCTGTGGGGCTACAGAAATGCATAAAGCTTCATGAGCAAGCCTGAGTTCTTTCTGCCAATTCACCAGTTGGCATGGAGTATCCATTCTGTACCCATCTTCGGCAACTGCAAACCTTCTATAATTTGATAAACATAGACTGTACCTCAGAGTCTTCCTGGATGCAGGTCTTCATTTTTTCATCAAACTGACCCTCCCTTCCTCCCTCCCTCCCTTATTCAATCAGTATTTACCGGCATCTATCATACTCCAGGCTCTAGGCCAGGCACTGGGGAATCAGAAATGGAGGACACACTCTCGCTACCAACAATGAGCTGGGGGTCCCCAAGGAGCCGTGTGTGCAGAGGTCAGTCCACTGAAGGTTGGAGCTGCTTGCTCCATTCCCCTTCTCTAAGCTTCCTTAGCAATACCAGGTCTTAACACACAGCCCCAACAGTCCTGGGTTGTCCTGAGGGTGGCACCACATTTTTTTATGATGCACCTTTCCTTTTGCACAGAGGTGCCATGTCCCTTTTCTGGCAGCTGGTTAGAAATGCAGAGGCTCAGGCCCCATCGCAGACCTACAAGTCAGAATCTGCACTTTAACCAGATGCATAGGTGCTTCCTGCACATTTAAGTCTGAGACCTGCTTCCCTACTGCTACGCAGAAAAATCTCCGCATAGAATTCTGGGAGAATTGACAGCCTGGCCAATGGGCCACCCTGCTTGAGAAGATTTCGAGCAAGTGTAGGAGGTTGGAATTCATTCCTAAGGAGCTCGGGGAGGCCCCAGGTGCCCTCTTCATGGGCTCAGAGGGAGGCAGCCTGTAATCCACTGGTGACATGTGAGCTCCCAAAGGCTCCTGCATGGGAGGCAAGCTGGAGTCTTTGCACTTCCACTTCTGGAGGCATTTTGGGCAAGATATTTCACTTCTTCAAGATGGTTTTCTCCTCCATAATATGTGATGATAAATAAAAACAACAACTTTCTTTCTGGGTTGTTGGGATAATGAGAGATCCATGGTGCATAGAGAGCACTACACCTAGACACCTAGCTCATGACGTGCCATCCAGGCTGTGCTGCAGGGAGCCGAAGCTCCTGGGATTGGTGCTGGAACCAGTGGGGACAGCGCCTGCTGCACAGGCTGTCCTGAGAATTATGTGAGATTATGCATGCAAAGCACCAGAGCGGTGGCTATTACATTACTTTTATAACAATTGGCTTGTGTAACTCCCCTGAGTGCAGAGCCAGCATGCGGGCTCTGGGGCAGCACCAGCACCTGACTCATGCCCAGAGACAGGTGGGGGCAGGTGGAAGAAGGGGCCACTTCTGACTGTGGCAGTGTCTTCTAGACTGTTCACGGAAGCATCTTTTGCCTCAAGGTATTCAGGTCTAGATTCCTGAGAGAATCTGTAAGAAGCACAGAAGTTAATGTGACATGTTGCTTAGTAGATTTCTTTGAAAAGGTGTTCTCTCTCTCTGAGGTAATGACAGATGTGAGGGTTGCTATGGTGACGCGTTGTCTGTTTAGAAGCACACAGCACACAGCACACAGCACAATAGGTAAGGTGCTCGCCTACAATCCACGGTCACGGAAGGCAAGCCTCCTCCCGGGGAATTTTACTGAGGGATCTTCTTCCTTCCGGGTNTGCCCAGAGACAGGTGGGGGCAGGTGGAAGAAGGGGCCACTTCTGACTGTGGCAGTGTCTTTTAGACTGTTCACGGAAGCATCTTTTGCCTCAAGGTACTCAGGTCTAGATTCCTGAGAGAATCTGTAAGAAGCACAGAAGTTAATGTGACATGTTGCTTAGTAGATTTCTTTGAAAGGTGTTCTCTCTCTCTGAGGTAATGACAGATGTGAGGGTTGCTATGGTGACGCGTTGTCTGTTTAGAAGCACACAGCACACAGCACAATAGGTAAGGTGCTCGCCTACAATCCATGGTCACGGAAGGCAAGCCTCCTCCCGGGGAATTTTACTGAGGGATCTTCTTCCTTCCGGGTTTGTATTTCCAAAGCTGCTTTTATTTTGTGCCTTGTGACTGGGCAAGAAGGGGAAAGTATTGCGTATATTCAGAACAGACTGTATGCACAGCACACCTTGAAAGGGTGGGGTCTTTTCAAGAATTGAAGGAGATTAAAAAAAAGTGAGATTTCACGAGAAGATAGAGCGCTGAAGAATCAGATGGTCCGAGACCCTCTGAGAATATTTCACTAACCTGTGAGTTTCTTTGTAGGAAACAGCACTGCAATTTTTGGGTTAGGAGCAGAATCTGTAGCTGGCCATGACTTTATTTCCATATAGCAAGCCTTCATTGAGTGCCTACTGTGTACATTGGAGGTCATGTTCCAGGAGGAGCTAGAGGGTGAGTGGTGAGATATGAAGATGATCGAGACGTGGTCCCTGTCCCTCAGCAGTCAGGGTGGGAGGGACAGACAGACAGGCGGACTGTGGAGAGGCTTAAACTGCTGTGGACATACAGCTGGGTCAGGGAGCATCGGGGGAGGGAGGACTTAATTCCAGGGGCAGGGGTCTGAGGAGTCTGTGCAGAAATTGTTGAGATTTTAGCAAGGTCCTGAAGGATGGCAGGACCCGGCAGGCAGCCATGAGGGAAAACAGCCTCCAGGAGGTGCAAGTGCCAGATGGAGAGTGCAGTATTTTGGGGGTGACTGGAGTCTCCAGGCCACATGGGGTGTAGTGGATGAGTTTGGAAAGCTCAGCTGGGGCTGGATCATAGAGCATCTTCATTGCTAGGTGGAGAAGTTTGGACTCTATCCCACTGGAGACACTTCCCACCTGGGAGTGTGATCTGGTCAGCCAGGCCCAGGGCAGTCAGTGGGCGGGGGGTGGTCTAGGATGGAGAGACCAAGGCAGGGGCAGGGGAGACCCTTCAACAGTCAGGGCAAAAAGCGACAGCATCAGTTCTCATCCCTGCCCAGCAAGACTGATGGGGTTCCCTGGCCAGCACAGCCCAGCCCAGCAGCCTGGCCCCGCTGGCTCCTCAAACCCTGGGCATCTGCTGCCCCATCTGGCCCTGGGTCAGGCTGAAGAAGTGGCTCCTGTTCTCATCAGCACGGAGGGCCCTCCATGAAGCGGCTCGGTCTGGGCCAGAGTTCTCCCCATGCCGCTGCCAGTGCCTTCCTCATGTCTTCACCCTCCTTCCACGCAGGTCCTCAGGCCCTGGTCAGCTCTGGCCAGGAGCAAATTTCTCAGGCCCTGTTCCTCCAGCCAGGCTGGTCTGACCAGGCCTGAAGCCACTGCCCAGAGACCCAGTGCTGCTTGTGGCTGAACCCTGGGGACATAAACCTTCCTGGACTGAGGGAGGCAGGGGACAAGGGGTATGAGCGGAGTAGGGCGTGCCCACAACACACTGGAAAGAGCCTTCCCCATCTACATGGGCCCCTGGATGCTCTGCAGTGGCACCTGGGGTCCTCTGGTGTGACAATGACATGACTAGACACAAACAAACAACCCCACGATGGAACAGCTGGAGCCTGCCTGGGAGCCATGCTGGGGAGGGCACAGACCTGAGGTGATGTGGGGGCTCAGCTGGGAGGGACTTTACTTGTCTTGGATGCTGCACCCTCCTTGGCTTCCTGCTAATCTGCACGTGGCTCCCTGAGAGCCTGCGGAGGGCCCTGAGCAAGGCCCACGACCACCTGCTGAGCAAGGCCCACGACCACCCACACCGCCTTCCCCAGTCACAAAGACTATCTGCAGAAGTGCTGGTGATTTAATGCAAAAGCGCTGGTAAACTATGACTGTGATTCAATCCCATGATGTGAAAGATGAGACAAAAACATTTATTTTGTTCCAGAACATAAAATTGATACATCTTCACAACATATAATTTGGAAAATATAAAAAACAAAAAAAGAAAAAAAAGAAAAAGGAGAGGAAACAAAACAGCCCATTATGCCAGTACCTGGATGTAAATGCTGTTCATATTTCGTAATGTTAACTGCCGTCCTNTTCTTCCAGATTTTCTCTATGACAAGCAGTGCTGCAATGATGGATTTTACTGTGTACCTTTTTGCCTTTTGAACTGGACAATTTTTATAGGAGGCATATTAGTGTAGACAGTATTTTTATTCTAGAGAAATGTCCTCCAGGTTCATCCATGTCACAGATGACAGGATTTCTTTCTTTTTTAAGGGTAAATAATATTCCTCTGTGTGTGTGTGTGTGTGTGTGTGTGTGTATGTGTGTGTGTATCACATCTTCTTCAAGCATTCATTTGCTGATCAGCACTTAGGTTGTTTC
>NW_007746998.1:12303-12805 GCF_000696425.1 Galeopterus variegatus | reverse complement strand
GAACCTGTGGCCTTGGTGTTATCAGCACCACACTCTCCCGAGTGAGCCACGAGCCGGCCCCGTTAGTTCCAATCTTTAATTGTAGGTATGCAACATCTAAATCAGCATAAGAGGGTGTAAGGGGAGACAAACAGAAATAAACTTTTGAGAAGGATCCTTTTGGAGCATGTTTTCATCTCTAGGCAGTTTCAGCCATATGGTCAGTTCTTCATTTCCTCTGCAAACAGCAAGGAATTGATGATTATCAGTTCCCAAGTAAATGGCTAACTGAAATTTTCTGCTTGGTACTAGTAACTCCAAAGATGGCCTTTCTCTGGCTAAGGTCCCTTCCATGCCAAAGAGGGCACAGAAGTGAGGGATGACCTTAACGTCCTCACAGAGTTTCCATTACCCAGCATGCCTGGAGAGCATGGACTGAGCAGCAGAACAATTGCTGCATACCCAAGAGAAGAAGCCTGGATCTAAAGTGGCTTTAGGAATGATCTGGAAAGATGACTCAAGG
>NW_007746998.1:11561-12013 GCF_000696425.1 Galeopterus variegatus | reverse complement strand
CCAAGAGAAGAAGCCTGGATCTAAAGTGGCTTTAGGAATGATCTGGAAAGATGACTCAAGGACAGCCCAAATGGAGCACAGACTAAGGACCCAATGAGGTGATGGTAGCCTCAGAAGATGTCAACTTTGCCAGACAACACCAAGGATCTAATGTCCAGCCCCACCTTGCACCCTGACACTTCTAGAATATAGGTACAACCATAGGAAAGGGAGCGGAAACCCCAACTTAACTGAAATTATGTTTCTGTCATTTAAGGGGAAGGCTAAAAAGAGAACTTAAGTTGAGCTAGAGAAAAAAAAAGACATTTATATCTCTTGTACATCTGTGTTTGTGGATGAGACTTGAACCCAGTACTCATAGACAAGAACACGCAGGATGACAGAATCATAGTGCAACCTGCTCAGAAAGAACAATGGAGGAAGAACATAAACCAGAACAGCTTTGAATCCAG
>NW_007746998.1:9212-9872 GCF_000696425.1 Galeopterus variegatus | reverse complement strand
CCGTGGCCTTGGTGTTATCAGCACCGCACTCTACCGAGTGAGCCACGGGCCGGCCTTAGAAACCTTTTTTTAGGATACTATCCTAAAATACATAATATCAAATTCTAATTAATAACTTTCTTGTCTGCTAAGTGATTTTTTTTTTGTCTGTCTTCATCATTACTCTGTGGGCATCCTAAACTCAGGGCTATACTTTAATTTCTATTTGTATTGAGCCTGCCATGTAGCAGGCACCTGACACGACTGCCAAATGAAATAATCAATCAAAATATTTTTTATATCCTCATCTTTTCTGCCCAGTTCAATGATAATTTCATAATCATTATGGAGTCTTCGGTTGGCGGTTTGGTCAGCTTCAAGCCCTTGATGTTATTTTGGGGTTGGAGTCCTTATCTAGGTAGAGCCCAAAGATACTAACCTCAGTCAAACATCACTGTAACATCAAAATACCTGACTCAGACTTCATCAATATAAATGGGGAACCTGCTAAATGCCAGGCACCTTGACGTATACTTTTAAATTCAGTTCTCCAACCAGTACTGTAAGACAGACATTGTCCTTCTAGTTTTAAAGATGAAAGTAAAGCTGAGAGGGTACGTGTAGAATAAAACAACATAATACATTATCTTGCAGGATTTTTTAAGAATTAAAGATAACATA